>NC_058135.1:129995053-130065814 GCF_016433145.1 Gracilinanus agilis
CCCCTCCACCCTCCCTCCCGTACCCCTCCCCTCCTCGGCTCTGCTGATGAATGCGCAGGCGCACCCTTTATTTTTTTTCCCCTCCCTTTCTCGCCCCCTCCCCTCAAGCACAGTCACGGGATGACGTAGTCGACGCCCTTGGCTCCGTCGTCACTGGGGAGGTTCTGTCCAGTCACAGGCGACCGTGGTGGGAAGAAGTCAGACCGGGAAGCCGCCTGCGTGAACGGTCGCGAGGGGGCGGGCCTCAGAGCCTCCACTTCCGGCCGCCTCGAGGCGGTGGGCTCCCATTCATTCTCCCCTCCCCCCCCATCGTGCCTTCGTTCTGCGCGTGCGTAGCCGTTACTACACACTTTTTCCCCACCCTCTCTTCTTCCCCTCCTCCCAGCCTGAGGAGCAGTTGACCTCCCGCCTCGACCCGCCTTTTCTCCTTGGGAGGGCGGGGCTTACCTCTGGGTCGGGCCTCAGGTTCCTCCCGCCCCTTCTCCCAGAGGGCTTCACTTCACTACGGCCTGTGTCCTTAGTGCGTTTCAGCCCTGAGTAGGCCTGCATTCAAGTTCCTGGCTGCCCGAAGGAGCTAGCACTTTACTTCTACCAGCCTCAGTTTCTTCATCTATAAAATGGGGGTCACACCGATTTCCCATTATTCCACTTGGTTCTCTGATAAATTTTGCCGGAAGCGCTTTGCCAGCCTACTCTCCTTATTAAGTCGCTTTAGCAGTAGTTTCTTCTTCTGCCTGCAGGGCGGCATACAGAGGTTCTGGCTGTGGACCTCACCGAATTGTTGAGACTCAGAAGTGGTAAATGGGTGTAAAAGGTTTTGCAAACCTCACAGCCCTTCAGCTGAACGTTGACAGGGTCAAGAGAGACAGCACGTTCTGTGGTGCTGGCTGGAGCTCCATTACCCTTCCTCACCTGGCCCTACCAACAAGGGAGATTGACGAGTCCCAGTTTCCTCATCTTTAAAATGTGGGTAAGGGGGCAGCTGGGTGCTCAGTGGATTGAGAACCAGGGCCAGAGACAGGAGATCCTGGGTTCAAATATGACCTCAGATACTTCCCAGCTGTGTGACCCTGGGCAAGTCATTGCCTAGCCCTTACCATTATTCTGCCTTGGAACAAATACCTAGTATTGATTCGAAGATGGAAGGAAGTTAAGAGTTTAGAAAAATAAATAAAATGTGGGTAACAACCCTGTAAACCAACTGCCAAACACAATTGTCGTTTTTATCCATTTGATCTTCCTAAAGCCAGCCCCCTGGCTGAGGTGTTATACTAGATGTGTGCTAAAGAATAGATCTTTTAAACTCTCTTGAAGTTCCCTCACAATTCTCTAAAACTATAAATTGCACATTTGGTCATCTAAATCAGGCCTTAACTGCAGGCACATGTGTGTAGAAAACCCCATGCAACAGTGGAATGAAGCCCATGGGCCCCTTCTCAGAATATTTTTAAATTCATAAAAAATAAAATACATGGGATTGCAAAGGACATCAATTATATTGAAATAGAGCTTTCAAAATATATTCTTTTAAAGTGCTCAACAATAGACTAAGAGCCCCAATACAGAGGGAAGTATGAAAGGTCTGTCTATACACAGAGAAACTAAAATCCCAATATGTTCTTAAAAATTGCCCTTCCCTCTTCCAATTCTTTTTTTTTTTAATTGGAAAAACAGTATTTTAATTCTGCTTGACATTGTGCAAAAGACAGAACATGGTAAAAAGGATTGTTTTTTTTTCTCCTCCAATTCTTTAATCACATAAATGATAGCTATTATTATATTATCTAATGCTATTTTACCATCCCTTTTAGCTAATTTTACTTCTTTTTTTCAGCATAATCATCCTCAGTAGCATTCCAAAGATTTATGAAAGTATTTTCTCACAATTACCTAATGAAGTTGGTAAAGATATGTATATTTTACAGTTGTGAAAACTTGAGGTTTGAAAAGTAAAATTTGCCTTATGGAAGGTCACATAATTTGTAAGTGTCAAAGCAGCAATAAAATCTCTTCTGATCCAATGGTTTTACTATATCAGAATACCCCTGGTATGACTAAGTAAAGGATAACATGATACGATGCAAAAACACATTGGTGTACCTAACCTCTTATATTTATTATATCTTCTTTCCCTCAGGTTAATAGTGAGGTTCTAAAAAATTAAATTTTTCAATTAATAAACGTCTCTCCTTCCTATCTTCTCCCACCCAGACTAAAGGGAGAAAAAAAAAAGAAAAAAATCCATGTGACAAATAGACATAGTTCAGTGAGATTCCCAAATTTACCATGTCCAAAACTATGTATTTCATTGCTCATATTTAGCTCATCAGCCTTCTGCCTTGTAACGGTTAGCATTCATTATATGCCTTCTGTAATTATGCATGATCATCTATAAAGTTTTATATATATATATATATTCTCCTGTTTCTGCTTTCACTCTATCAGTTCTTCCCAGAATCCCACAAAGTCCTCCCAACTTTCTCTGAAATCATCCTTTTTTTCATTTTTTAGTACAGATAACTTTAATAGTAAAAACTGAGTTGTTTCAAGAAAGACAAATGAATAAGAAGGAACACAAGTCAGGAAAAGTATACAATACTAAACCAAAGTTTTTGAAAAGCTGATCAAATGATGGATTTCCAATGAAACAAATACAAGAAATTAAAATATGCATAATTAGGGCTGAAGACATCATGCACCTAGGAAGAAACCTTTGAATTCATCTTATATATGAAGTGTTTTGATCACAAGATTAAAAGTCTTGACTCAGTTTTTTTCTTTAAAAAATTTAAAGATTATTTTATTTTCCCCAATTACATGTAATAATAATTTTAAACATTTAAAAAAATTTTTGAGTTCCAAATTATCTCCCTCTCTCCTTTTTCTCCCCCTTAAAAAGACAAGCAATTTGATATGTTATAAATGAGCAGTCATGCAAACATTTCTGTATTAGGTCCTAGTGAAAGAAAACCAAAGCCAAAACAAAACCTGCAACGAAAAATAAAGTTAAAAACTATGATTCAATCTATATTCATATTCCATCAATTCTTTCTCTGGAGATGGATAGCACTTTTCATCCTAAATCCTTTGGAATTGTCTTGGATTATTGTATTGTTGAGAATAGCTAAGTCATTCTCCTGGTTTTGCTCATTTCACTTTGTATCAGTTTATGCGTCTTTCCACATTTTTCTGAGGGTATTCTGCTCATCATTTCTTAAAGCACAATAGTTTTCCATCACATTTGGCTGATGAACTGGTCAACAATACAGATTCTGCAATTCATGCTTGACTAATGCTGAAACTACAGATTTTCAGTCGATGTTTAACTAGTGCTGACGTGAGAAATATAAAATTTCAGAGTATGATGGTCTTGTTCCTATTACTGCCCACTGTCTGTCTCCATCAAAACCACTGCTACCACCTTGGCCACCATCTCCCTTCATATCTCAGTGAAGGCAGCTCAGGTCCCTAAAGCCTAAAGTTCTGGAATAGCAGTGGCCCTCAGATCACCACCCCTGCAGTAGTCTTGCTTTTTGCTCTGTTCCCATCCTATTTCCAATATTCATTATTGCAGGGAACAATTCTCTGTGGTAAAGAGGACTACCATCCTCATGATTACCACTAATAAACGACCACATCTTTAATTTTTTTTCTAGAGAAACATATTTACTACAATAAAATAATTTACACAAACCATTTCCCCAAAAGTCTGGGATATATTTTCCACCAATATATATGTTGAGTCCAGGGGAAATTGGGTTCAAGTTTAGAGAGCACATGTGGCAAAGAGGCGTCATACTTTGGCCCAGTAGATGACAGCTAGGGAATACTGCTATATGTAAAAGTATATACAAGCCCCTTAATGGCAGGAATTGTTTTATTTTTGTTTTTATATTCCCATTACCTAGCACAGTATCTGGTATATTTAGGTACTCAATAAATGCTTATTTTTTGAATGAAATAGCAAGAATTCTTATACCCAGTTATGGGAAAACAGCAGCAGAGTGTTGTGTCTGCACATGTTTTTGGTAGTTCTAGGGGAGGAGGTCCAATGGTGGGATTACTTGAACTCCAACTTGGAAGATGCAGGAGTGAGGATTTCTCCAGTACAAAGTTTCTGGAGATTATGCGGACCAAGATAAGAGGAATTTCCCGACAATACCAGCCCTAGGATTGTTTTGTTAACCACTTCAAGCTCAAGAGGCTTAGAGCCAGCCTTTTAGGGTGAAAAATAGGAATACCTGGCCACAGCCTTTTGGAGAAAAGAGAATCCTAAAATTCAGTTTTCCAGCAAAATAAGTATAGTTCCTAAGTTCCTGTGTAAAGATTGCTCTGGAGCTGGAGGAATAGTAAGGGAAGAAGCTGTGACTTGGAAGACTTTGCTCTCCTCTATTACCAAGAATTCATTTGACCAATGTAAGCCCATTGGGAAATGGTTTAGCTCATTAATAACTCCAAATATGTGTTCTTTTCTAGAGGACCACAAATCTTTAGAACCCTAAAACTGAAGGCATGCATGTGTTGTGAAGATGGAATTATCTCTCTCCTATTTATTCTTTAGACTTTAGCCACCAGGAATGTATACACCCCACCCCACTTAAGAATTAAGTGGTGGGAGGAGGTCTATGAACCATGTGTGCTAGTGAGTGAAAATCAAAAACAACTGACTGCCCCTTGGGCAGCCCAAAGCAAGGTTAAAGCTGCCATTTGTCCATGTAAAACTGGAAGGTGGACACAGGAAGCCGCAAAGAATTATCTTTTAAATATGATAGTAACTTCCTACGAGGAGAACTTTGCCTTTTGAACTTGGCCTTGGAGGAGCTGGGGCTTGAGACCTCAGACTGCTTCCTTTTGATTTGCCACATGGCTGACTGAAAGGCTGACTTCCTTTCCTTGGCTTTTCTGAAGGCATTAACCTCTGAAGAGGCCTTTAGTCTTGGAGGGGACCTTATGGCTAGAAGCCTTGTTTAATTATCTTCTGTGCCCCCCTTCGCTGGGGCCTCTGAAGCCCTGCCTAGTTTGGACCTTCATACCAAGCTGGAGTAATTCTCTCTCTGTCTCTGTTTCTGTTTCTGTCTCTGTCTCTGTCTCTGTCTCTGCCTCTCTCTAATCTTCCTTACTTTCACTCTTCCCATTTGTAAATAAACTACCATAAAAGTCATTCTGACTTGAGTCTTTCATTTGGAAATAAGTACTTATTTCCTGGTGACCAAACTTTTGAATATTCAGTCCAACCATAATTTTTACCCTTCACAGTGTCTCTTGAGCTAGAGACTGGAGGGAGAAGGGAATGACTCTTTACTAATCCCAAGTTTCTTTTCCTTTCTAGACTACTCTAAACCTTCTGTCCTCATATAAAATGTATAATAGAAAGAAAACTTGCTCTAAAACCAGAGGAACTTGGATCAAATCTTAGTTCTTAGGATTTATATGACCTTAGACAAGTCACTTTCAAAGTTTACTTTCTGAGTCTTAGTTTTCTCATTTATAAAATGAGGTGTTTGGACTAAAATCTGCCTCTAAGGTTTCTTCCACCTTTAAATCTTGTGAAATAGGAAGCAAGTCTGCTATGACTGAAACAAAAAAAAAAATCTAAATATCTAAGGTATACAACACTTAGAATTGCTACTGTTTTCTAATCATTTTCCATTATT
The DNA here is from genome assembly GCF_016433145.1 of Gracilinanus agilis. NCBI lineage: Eukaryota > Metazoa > Chordata > Mammalia > Didelphimorphia > Didelphidae > Gracilinanus > Gracilinanus agilis. The sequence goes on from NC_058135.1 coordinate 130,000,708, forward strand.
CACACTATGTTCACTGAGTCTATTAAATATCTCTTTATTTTTCTGATGACCTTCACAATAACCTAAAATGAAGAGAAAAATCTTATCTTTTTTTAAAAAAATAGATCAATATTACTTTAAAAGTTGGATTGTACTGGATTTCATATGTAAAATGTTGCCAATTTTATAGATTTCCTAAAGTGCCAGCACAGAGAAATGAATTTGCAATGACTTGCTATAGAGAATATAAAGACCATTTCTTCCTTTTAAGGAAGCATCTAGTTAGGAGTAACAATTTAAAATTAAAATTTTTTTTTGTTTTTACATCATTTACATTTACTTTTAAAAAATGAATTAGACTTCTGGGGTTGGAGCCAAGATGGCAGAGCAGAGAAAGCAGTGTGGCTAGTTCTCCCAACATTCTCCTCCAAACAACTTTAAAATAATATCTCAAATTGAATTTTGTAGGAACAGAGTCAACAAAAGGTCAGAGTGAGAAAATTTTCCAACTGAAGACATCTTAGGTAGTCAAGAAAAGAGATCTGTGACAAGGGGCTAGAAGCTGGACAAAATGTGGATGAAACACCAGCGGTGGGACTAAGTGGTGGTAGCAGCAGTAGCAGTAGCAGCAGTAATTTCTGGAGATCGCCAGTCAGAAATGGTAATGGCAACTAGAAATTGGTCAGAAAAAGATTACAGGGGACTCCTTGCTAGCACTGGGTGCAGGATGAGAGACTGCTGGACAAATCCATTATCTAGATCCACTGCTGGGTATAGAAGGAATACTTTTATACTTTTGTTCTGAAGGGAGTGAGAGTCTGAGGTACAGTATTGCATTTGGTCCCAAGGAATCAAGGGCACTGAAGAACAGTATCAATTACAATCTCAAGGGATCAGGGGTTATTTCTGACTAAGGACCAGAGTACAGACCAGGAGAGTAGTGACCACATCGCTCTGCAAATCATACCACTCCAGTAGGAAGTACTCAAAAGTTCTAAAAACCTTAGAACTATCTCTGAAAACAACATTTCAGAAAAAACCCTGAAACTTGAGACAGTGCTCCTCCCATTCTGGCAATAGAGCCCAACATAAGGTTCAAAATCAAGAAATAGCAAAAAACAAACAAACAACAAAAGAACCTGATCATTAAAGGCTACCTTAGTGATAGGGGGAGATCAAGACACAAAAGTAGAAAACAATGAAATCAAACAGCTACAATACAAGCTTAAGAGTAGTGAATAAATATTTATTAAGCATTTATTATGTATCACAACATATCTTGGTTATGAAGACTCAAATAAAAAAGAGAAATAGTCCTTGCCCTCAAGAAACCGTTTTTAATCTTTTTTTTTCATTAACATACATTTTGTCCCTTGTGTTTCCCCTTTCCACCAGAAGAAAAGAAAGAAAAAAACAAAAACAAACCTTGCAACAAATATTCAGTCAATTGCAACAAATTTTCTCATCAGCCATGCCCCAAAATCTGTTACATTTTGCATCTCTTCATTCTGCAACTACTTCTTAGGGTTATTTATTTCTCTATTAGGGCTAGGTAGCATGCTTCCTCATTGGTTCTCTGGAATCATGGTAAGTCATTTATTACATTCATTTCCTAATGTAGTTTTCCTTGTTCCCTCCCAGATAGCTATTCCTTATAATAAAGAATTTTTAAAGAGAGCATCATTCCAATAAAACATTAATCAACATATTAAAAGGTTTAATATTATATTCACAATTTTCTTTTTTGGAGTGAAGCTTGCTTATTACAGTTTGGGTCTCTTCCTTGGCCAAGCTTGTTTATTATTATTTTACAGCATTTCCATTTTAATTATTTTGTTATTGGTATAATGGAATTTAACTTTAATAATTGCATGTGGGGGCAGCTGGGTAGCTCAGTGGATTGAGAGCCAGGCCTAGAAATCGGAGGTACTAGGTTCAAATCTGACCTCAGACACTTCCTACCTGGGTGACCCTAGGCAAGTCACTTAACCCCCATTGCCTAGCCTTTACCATTCTTCTGCCTTAGAAACCAATACATAGTATTGTTTTTTTTTATTTTTTTTATTTATTTTTATTTTTTTACTTTCCTGAGAGTAAGGTTCAAGCATTTCCTGCTACCCCCTCACCCCCAAACTCTCATTTCCCCCTCCATTGTAATAGCTCTTGAACCTCTTTTATGTGAATGATCTACTCCATTCTATTTCTGCCTTTCTTCTCCCAATGTATTTCTTTTTCCCATCTTTTAATTTTTTTTAAATTATCATCTTGTTCCTGGATTGGAGAGGGCATTATCCCAAGTTTCTTGTGCCAGGATTTGGAGATTAGCTATCAGCTTGAATTGGGGGAGAGAACCTCCTGTTGATCAGCACTTGGGTCAGGATCTCCCTGTTGGTCAGCTGGGTTCAACTTGAAGCTGGCTTGCTTGGGCTCCACCTAGTCCAGGTCTTGCTCTCTTCCCACCCCAGTGAGACAGACTTCCTCTGCTGATCCTCCAAGCAATCCAGAGCAGGAAAACTGCTTTACTCCTCCAAAAATGGTAGAGAGGTGTAATTCTAAATTTGTTTGGAGAGGAATCCAGAGAGCTTTGGTGAATTCCTGCCTCACTTTCCACCATCTTGGCATTGAAAGTATCTCAAGTTTCTTTTGAGCTTCCACAATTCTGCTTTGCTCATAAAGCACAGCTCCTTTGTCATGTAGGCACACACGCTAGATGGTCCTGTGCTAGGCTCTCCCATGTCTCATAATTGATACCAAAGTTCTTCTGAGACACCTCGAGAGTGTCCTTGTATCATTTCTTCTAACCTCCTTGTGAGTGCTTGCCTTGGAAGTTGAATTCTTTATAAAATGGACTTGTCTTATTTTCTCTTCTGTTTCTTAGGTTTTCCTAAAATGGTAGATAGGTCCTTTAATTGTTAGCGCTGAAGGGACTTTAGAGTATAGAGTATTCGAATATACACAGTTAGAACTCTGAAGGGATTTCAGAGAGCATTTACCCACTAGAAAATGATTCGCCAAAAGCCACAGAGCCAGGTATTTGTCTTGTTTCTATGAGAATGTCCTACATAGTATTATTTCTAAGGCAGAAGGTAAGGGTTTAAACAAATTCCTTCCTTCCTTCCTTCCTTCCTTCCTTCCTTCCTTCCTTCCTTCATAAAATCACAAAGATAGTGAAAAGTGGCCATGCTATAATAAATTTCATGTGATGAAACAAAGGGAAATTTAATCCTTTAGGAAATTATGATCTGCATAATTGGAGAAGATAGCAAGTAATTATATCCTATTAAAATGAGTTATTTTTTTAACATTTAATAATATTTATTTTTTAGAAAAGTTAACATGGTTACATGATTCATGCTCTTACTTTCCCCTTCACCCCCCCCCCCCATAGCCGATGCGCATTTCCACTGGTTTTAACATGTGTCATTGATCAAGATCTATTTCCAAACTGTTGCATTGGTATGGTAGTTTCGAGTCTACATTCCCAATCATGTCCGCCTCAACCCATGTGTTCAAGCAATTGCTTTTCTTCTGTGTTTCCACTCCTGCTGTTCTTCCTCTGAAATGTGGGTAGTGTCTTTTCCATAAATCCCTCAGAATTGTCCTGGGTCATTGCATTGCTGCTAGTACAGAAGTCCATTACATTCGATTTTACCACAGTGTATTGGTCTCTGTGTACAATGTGCTTCTGGCTCTGCTCCTTTCATTCTGCATCAATTCCTGGAGGTCTTTCCAGTTCACATGGCATTCCTCCAGTTTATTATTCCTTTGAGCACAATAGTATTCCATCACCAGCATATATCACAATTTGTTCAGCCATTCCCCAATTGAAGGGCATACCCTTATAAAATTATTTTGAAATATAGTTATCAAAACATTTTTTAAAACCTAAGATCACAGGATAAGATCCCTCGATTCAAAGGCTACAAAAGAAATGTTACATTTTGTGGCATAGTGGACAAGTGCATTAGATATTCAAAAAATATGAGAGCAATGTCAGGTAGTGAGAGGGAAAATAATAGTAAATTTTTGAGAGTAGGGATTGTTTATTTTCATTTTGTCTTCAGTACCTAGAACAGTACCTTTCATATAAAGACATATAGACAGATGAATGGTTTGTAAATCTTCTCATTATTCAGTAATGAGATTTCAATTTTATTTATGTGCTTTAAAAATATACATTGTATAGCTGCGTTGGCAAACCTATGCTAGAGGGAACTGCTCCCTTCCCACTTTCCATGTGGGCCTGAGGACATTTCTCCCATCACACACCCCTCTGCCTAGCAACCCAGTGGAAATGCTTCCTCCCTCCCTACCTGGGGTAAGGGGGTGACTCACACTCAGTGTGAGGGTTGTAGTTTGGGCACCCAATCTGTAAAAGGTTTGCCATCACTGTCCTATAGTGGTCTTTTAAAAATAATATAATGAAATTACATTTTAAATTCTGCTTCATTTAGTCTTAGTATTTGCATTTATGCTTTCTAATGAAAAGTCTATAATGATAGATATCAAGATATAATAATAGATGTAAAGATGAGCAGAAGAGAATGAATCAATAAGAAATTATAATCTTCCATTTGCCAGGCACTGTACTCAGTGCTGTACATACAGAAACCAAAAAAACCCCAATAACAAAAAACCACAACCCTCATGTATATATGAATACTATATAAAATATTGTGCATATTTTCCCTCTATAGGATGTAAATATATACATATACATTTTATCCATGTAAAGACATGTACATACATGCAAATATACAAATACATGTGTGTATGTATATAGCCTAGAATGGAAGAGAAAGGGTAATAACATGTGAAAGGGTATGGGGTATATATGGATGCTGAGGCAAAGTTAATAACACATCTGGGCCATTGTAACAGTGTTCTACTATAATAAATTCTCTACAAAGTAGGAAGCAAATTTTTTCTATGCCTCCTAATAGAAAAAAAAGCCCTCAAAAATTGTATGTTGTTTGTATAGCTCAGTTTAGCCAAATTGAACTCCTTTGTCCATAAAGTCATAATCTTTTAATTCCTTTCAACTCTACCAAATTTTCCAAATTCCTTGCCAAAAAAACACCTCAGATTCTGAAAGAACCACAAAAACTTCATGTATGATTAGACTTCCAAACTGCTCAACAAAAATCAAACAATGGATCCCCCAAAAACCCTCACAAAAAGGTCATGGAACTTGGAAGTAAAAAAATGGTCAGTAGTGCTATATTCCATATTAGTGATGGTGAACCTTTTAGACACTGGGTGCTGTGTCCTGCCCCCCCAGACAGGGTGCTGTGTCCCACCCTCCACAGAGACTGAGTGCCCCTACCCCCCCAGACAAGGGTGAGAGAAAGGGAGGGACCCAGGTACTCTATTCAGAGGAGGGAGTAAGTGTTTCCATTAGGTTGCTGGGCAGAGGGGTGTGGAGGTGTGGTGGGAAGGGGGAAGGGAGCAGCTCCATTGGAGTTGCTCTGCCTTTCTAGTAACTAACTCTGATGGGTGATGATGTGCATGCCCACAGAGAGGTCTCCTCATGCCATCTTTGGCCTTTGTGCCATAGGTTCACCATCACACAGCTCTCTCTATAGTGTGCTTCCCTTTTCCATTGTCTTGCTTATTCTTCGTGTCAAGGCTACTACTTCATCTCCTGGGTGGCTTGGTTTCTAGCACTATAATCATTCTAACAAAATAATAGAAAATTGAATATACATATCTTTAAAGAATCTACTATAATGGATTTTATTTTTAAAAATTGTAGCAGTTTTAATATGGAAACATTAAGATTCTTGTGGGGTAGAGGGCAGAAATAACAGTGAAAAGGGAAGCACTGGATACATTTTACTTGCTTTTGTTTTTGCTTTCAATAAAAGATACATGATAGGGTATATGTAGGTTGAAGCATATTACAAACAGAAATATCACTTTGGGGCATAAATATCATGAAAAACATCATTGATCTGTTGAAGTATAAGTTTTAATTGACAAGTGGCCACAGAGTCGTAGATTTCACATGATTAAAGAAAGGATCCTTTCCTTTTATGAAATTATAATCTATATAGTTGGAGAAGCCAGTTGGTGATTACATCCTTTATAGAATAAATAAAAAAACAAACAAATAAATAAATAAATCAGCATTTCATTAAAATTAATACTAGCAAAGGTCAAACTTTGAAGAATTTGACATAATCAGAATACTACAAATCAAAGTGTCTTTGGGGATATGATGTAAAAGTGGACTCACCTCAAGGGGGCACTGGATGATAACAACTGTGGCATCTGTTGCTAATTCTTTTGCATCCCTTGAGTTTTCTAGTAAATTATCTTAAGCCCCTCAGGGTCTTTTTACAAAAGGGGAGTGAGGACTTCATTGAGAAAAGTAAAGTGACTCCTATTTGAAATGTCTCATATTTTCTTCTTCAGGGTTGTCTATTTAATTTGGTCTAGGATTATTTTGAGATTATTTTGAGGGATTTAACTGTATTGTCAAGTTTTCACTTCTATTTGAAAGAATATTTACAAGTTATATGATGGTAGGAACAGACAAACTTTTTCTTATTGGCATTCATGGTCTGTATTGATTCTTCCCTCCACCTCCCCTTTTTTAAAAATACATTAAGATTTTTATAACTATATACACTGAAAGGAAAACTCTCAAATATTGAGAAAATATATTAGTAATGGGGAAACAAAATAAGTTCTAGAATAAGTCAGTTTACTTCTCTGGGGAAAAAATCCCAACTATATTTGTCAGAAAACTCCAGGACAGTATATAAACAGATGGAAACTTGAATCAGCAAGGCAGTCCCAATGATAAGTCTTTATCTAGTTCTTTTTTTTTTTTAAACCCTTACCTTCCATCTTAGAATCAATACTGTGTATTGGTTCTAAGGCAGAAGAGTGGTAAGGGCTAGGCAATGGAGATTAAGTGACTTGCTGAGGGTTGCACAGCTACGAACTGTCTGAGGTCAAATTTGAACTCAGGACCTCCTATCTCTGGGCCTGGCTGTCAATCTATTGAGCCACCAAGTTGCCTCCTATTTAGTTCTTAATACCTCTTTGGCTATAGGAAATCAAAGGAATAATTGAGTCAGTTTCACTCCTGTATACTGAAACAGTGATTAAGATGCCCAAACTTTCTTAGGTTTGGCAGGACTGGAGTTGTTTTTGTTTTTAGATCACAAAATTCCAAACTTGGAAGGGACTTCAGCTAGCCAGTCCAACTCATACTTGGAAATAATTCTCTCTACAACATCAGTTCTCACTTTTTGGTTATAGACTACTTTACACTCTTAAACATTATTGAGGACTTCAGAAAGATTTTGTTTGTGTGTGTTTTGTCTTTGATTCTGCTTTAAGAATTAAAATGGATAAAACTTTAAAAATATTACTTAAAATAACAATAATAATCTCATTTCATATTAACACAGATAACATCTTTCATAAAAACAACTGTTTTCCAAAACAAAATTTATTGAGGAAAGTGACATTCTGGTTTAATAAAAGATAGCTAGATTCTCACATCCACTTGTGTATTCAATCTGTTGTGATATGTTATTTTAGTCGAAGTATAAAATGAAAAAACTGACCTCATTCATATATGTAGTTGGAAAAGGGTAAGTATTTTAAAAGGCAAATGACATCTTAATCTTTTTATGAAAATAGTTTTGACTTTTCAGACTCCTTGAAAAAGTGTTCAGGGACTACACTTTGAAAATGACTGCTCTCTGAAAAGGATCCTTAATTTTTTTTTTATCACAGATTCCTATGGAAGATTGGTGAAGTCCATGGACACTGCTTCTGAATATTATATTTAAAAACATAAAAGAAAATACATAGGAATACAAAAGTAATTATATGTTTTCAAAATGTGTTTTTAAAAGTTCATAGATCCCAGGTTAGGAATTTCTGTGATTTGACAAATTTCTGACAAAAAGTCATCCAGACATTACCAAAAGACCTCCATTGAGGTGGAGTCCATTACTTCCCCAGGTAGTCCATCCAAATTTTGGAGAGCTTTAATCACTGGTAAACATCTCAGACACCCCTGGCAGTCTGGCCAAGACCTCTACACTAAGAAGAATTGAGTTATCAAAGTCCAAGCCTTCATTATTTCTTTTTTTTTTTTAATCTTTCCCATCCTCCCTATCATACTACCATAGCTTTTATTTATTTTTTTAAACCCTTTACTTCTGCGTATTGGCTCCTTGGTGGAAGAGTGGTAAGGGTGGGCAATGGGGGTTAAGTGACTTGCCCAGGGTCACACAGCTGGGAAGTGTCTGAGGCCAGATTTGAACCTAGAACCTCCCGTCTCTAGGCCTGACTCTCAATCCACTGAGCTACCCAGCTGCCCCCCTCATTATTTCTGTTTAGTTAACAAATATTATCTATTTATAATGGTATGATTCTTAAAAAACCATATCCTTGGGTGGGCCTAGAGTATAACTAGGTTTAGATTCTAGCCTAGAGAAATCAAGCTTCACCTAAATCTAACTATTAAAACTGGCTTGTTAATTCACTACAGGCAAATAGACTAAGACAGAGTGGAATGAATGGTTGAAGGAGATTGAAGAAGTTAATGTCAGGTCAATGTGGGAGGAATCTTGAGAAGTGTCTTCTCATGTTAGGATTTCCAGAGGCTTAGAATTACTGAGACTTCTGGGAAGGCAGCTGTAAGGTCTTTGTTAACTATCTGAATCCCGTGGGAAGAATCTTTTGGGACCAGATAGGAAAATGCCTGACTCAGTACGCACACCTGGTGAAGTGTGGCCAGGAAACACATTCCAAGAAAGGTGGAAATGCTGCAAACCTTGGCAATTTGAATAGACCTAAGTTAAAAACCCAAGAGTGAATTCCATATGTAATCCAGAAAAACTTTAGCTTTCCAACTCTTGGGCAGAGTTCTAACAGGGAATTCTGGCATTTGGGCAAAAGTTGGGGATGGTAGTGCAGAGGATAGTAGTGCTGGACAACTCCTGCAAGGAGGCTAAGGACAAAGTTGGGGGTACAAAGTGATCTAGATCTATAGATCTAGAGTTTATAGGGGTCTTAAAAGTCATCTATCTATTCCAATTCCTCCAGGTTTCAGATCAACAAAATGAAACTTAGGGAGGCTAAAGGACTTGCATTTGGTCACAGAAGTAATAAGTGTCAGAGATGGGATTTGAACTCATTATTCTACTGCAAAGTCATTGCTTTCCCCACCAAACCATGATGTTCCCTCCAGTCTCACTGGGCAGTTCCTAGGAGGATGAGGTAGGATGCAGATGACAGTTTGCCTCAGTCTTTCCTGTAAAGGCAACCAAATCCTTGGAAAAGTTGTAAATGTGGCAAGGCAGGATAAGATCAGACTTTTGTGATATAGTTGCCCTAGACAGTATTCGGGAGGAAGTGAAAGAAGGGGCACATGGAGAGGATAGTTGAATGCCTTCTTGTTGGGCAACTCTAAAAAGAGTCAAGGGGATATGGTAATGTCACAGGCAGAAATTGGGTGAGACCCTTGTGGTGGAAGATAGACTTCAGTAGAGAGGTGGGACAGGAGAGGGTTCAAGGAAGGGATAGAGACTGGGAACAAGTGTATTTTTCAGGAGGTTAGGGGCTTGGGAATATATATTAAATTCTTTATTGCTTTGCTCCAGGGAGAGAAACTGTAAGAAAGACCAGGAGGTAAGAGATAATTGGGGAAAACTGTGAAAGTCCTAGGTTTAATTACCTAGAAGACCAGGATTAGCTTTTTAAATTTCTGTAATGTTTGTCATTTCCTCCCTTTTGCTTGTTGTTTTTTTTTAATTCTGTATTTTTCCTTATCTATACTAACCATAAAAATTCTTGTCAGACTTAACGAAGGGGTTGCCTTCATTCCAGAGATCACAGGGTAGTAGAAAAATTGGAAAATTGTATCATTTTCTGCTGGAAAGATGGGTGAGAGGAATTTAAGGACTAGAGTAGGAGTAATAAGAATTAAAATAAAGAATAAATTTGAGGTGACAGAAAAGTAGATGTACCAGGATCTGGCAAGACTTCTCCCCATGAAAGGCAGTACAAATTGCAATATTAGTTATTGTTGTAATCCTCTTTTCTAAGGTTACACCCTTACAGTTTGGAATTTGAGGACTTCCAGGCTGCTATTAATTGAATTGAATGCCTACCCTAGTGTTTGCACCTGGAACCCCAACAGTTTTCCTGGCTGCCAATTGTTATTCTTCCTCCGCAGGAGTATAATATGTTCTGTCTTGCTTCTCTCCCTTTTCTTCATTGTCAATCACCGATCTACCATTTTTTTTCACCCTCAAAAGTGGTTCTTAAAAGCCTTCTTCCCCTGATACTTTACTGTTCCCAATTATCCAATATTTTTTCCATCAGTTTGGTTTCCACTCTGTTTCCTGCCTCTTTCAAGATAAGCTGATACCATAAATTTCATCCCCATGCTAACTGGCTCAGTTTTTGATACTCGACACCTCCATTCCCTCAGTTGCCTCTTCCCTCTGAGAATTGGAGAGCTGGAGGGTAGAACAATAAGTGCCTCCCAAAACTTTCCTTTATAGGAACTCTGATCTTAGTAGGTTGTACTCCATTTTCTATCAGCTACTTCATTGAACATCATGCTGCTATGACAGGTACCACCTAGAGGCCCTTCTCCCCACTTTTCAGCTTTCTTTTATGTGTTGTTTTCCCCCAGTAGATTTGTGAACTCTTTGAGGGTGGGACTGTCTTTTTCTCATTCCTCCTCTCTGCCCCACCTCTCCCTCAGTGCTTAGCTTAATGTTTGGCATAGAGTAGGTGCTTAATAAATGTTTACTGAATCTGAATATTGATCATATATACTTCTCCCAATGGCAGCGGGGCTGTCAGCACTCATAATCATGATTAGCAATGGAGTTGCTCTATGAGTACTATTTCTACAGTAGCTCATTGAAGTATCACTGCTAAGACCCCTAGAACTGAGCACCATAGTGCAGAGGTCCTGTGAAAGAATAATTTTTTTGAGAACCTTAAGAATCACAGTGGAACTAAGGCTTAGATTAACTGTTGCAAGGTTAGGGTCAGATTCCAAGTCCTAACTAAGCATTTGGGGTTTTATAATCCAATGCCCTGAGGATTTATTGCTTATACTGATTTTATTGCTTGCATCTGTAATATAGCAAGAGATTATTTAAAAAAAAAAAAAGCATGGTGTGAGGAGGAGAGCCAGAGTTAGGGAAGATGGAGTTGTAAGGGTCCAGGGCAGCACCGTGGGCAGTCAGTTTCCTGAGGATGTCTTGCAACATGCAGTCCAGGATTCAGAATGAGCATAGACCTAAGTAATATAATATAATTTAACCCTAAATTAAAGGAAATGCAAATATGCAAATATGTGCCTCGGCTTAGAAAGGTAGTTTAAAGGTTAGCTGTTTTACATCGCTTATTTATCTGTGCAAAATCTTCTTTGTTTTATATTGACTGAAAATGCTTATATGAATAGTAAATAGCAATTTAAAATATACTGTCTTTAAGTTTTTTGGTATTAGTGACACCCCCCTACTCTATGTTAACAGTTTAAAAAAAGAGGTGCAGCCTCCTCTTTTAAGAATCAAAGTCTTATGACCAAGTTTGGCTAATGATCCCCCTGTGAAGAACTCTGGAAAATGCTACTGAAGGCTTTTTCTTCCTTTCTACTTCCTTACTTCATCCCCTACTTTATTGCATCTGTTTCTCATTTGTTTCTTTACTTCGTTATATGATATTCTTGTTTTAATGGTTTACTTTGGTTTTTCTCAACAATATCTAGGATCGGACCCGAATACTGTATACTATATGTTTGTGTCTTATGTGGACAGGAGTAAGGGGAAACACAATAGTTAATTAGGATTTATACAGAATGCAAACTAGGGCATAGCTTTTAGTCTCTGGTCAGTGGTTAGAAGAACATTTTCTTCTAACCTGGAAGCTCTCAGCTTTTTCTTATTTGTAACTTATTTTAGTTACTTATATTAAGAATTTACTTGTTTCTAACCTCTCCAGTCCAGCAAAGGGAAGGATTTTTTGTAGATCTAGTATATCACCCCTGGTGAACTGTAAGCTTATCTTTATTATCTTTAGCAGTTTGGGTTCCATTGACTAGTTTTGACAATTTTTCCATCCCCCAAAAAGGAAGGGAGGAAGTGTAGGAAGAATGACTAGAGGATAAAATCTTCCTTCAAAACTAGTCCTCTGAGCAGAGAGTCTGGAGGAGAATTGGTCGTCCCCTTTTCTTTTGGGAGCAACACTGAATACCAGCTGGACAACTTTGCCCTTCCCAGTGTTACCTATATATTATGATAGAATCATAGCACCACAGAATTTTAGAACTCCAGGAAACCTAAGAAATTTTCTAGTATAAATCACTTATTGTAGAGAAATTGGGGCCAAGAGAAATGAAATAATTTGCTTAATGTTGCTAAACTGACTAGTGGCCTGGTCAGAATGAAATTCTATGTCTCCTGATTCCTAGTATAGTGCTATATATTGTAGTGAAAAAAGATCTGGGTTCAGATCTCAGCTCTGACAATCACTGGAACATCAATGATTCACCAACCCGAGACTCAATTTCCTTGACCAGAAACGGAGAGAATGTAATATCTATCTAAAAAGATTATTGTTATTATTAATATTGTTGATCCCCAAACTATTATTATTAATGTTATTAAGCCACAGAGCCTCTTTATTTTTATTTTTTTTGAAATTATTTTTTATTTTGAATATTTTCTCCTAGTTACATATTTCATGTTCTTTCCTTCTCCTCCAATCCCCACTCCCAAACTCCTTAGCTGATGCACAATTCCACTGGGTTTTACATGTATCATTGATCAAGATCTAATTCCATATTATTGATAGTTGGACTAGAGTTATCATTTAGTTTCTACCTACCCAATAATATCCCTAATAGCCCATGTGTTCAAGCAGTTGTTTTTCTTCTGTGTTTCTCCTCCCACAGTTCTTCCTCTGAATGTGGCTAATTTTCTTTCTTATAAGTCCCTCCGCCTTGCTCTGGATCCTTGCATTGCTGCTAGTATAAAAGTCTATTATGTTCTATTGTATCACAGTGTATCAGTCTCTGTGTACAATGTTCTCCTGGATCTACTCCTTTCACTCTGCATCAGTTCCTGGAGGTCATTCTAGTTCACATGGAATTCCTCCAGTTCTTTATTCCTTTGAGCACAATAGTATTCCATCACCAACAGATACCACAATTTGTAAAGCCATTCTCCAATCGAAGGACATTCTCTTATTTTCCAATTTTTTGCCACCACAAAAAGCACAGCTATAAATATTTTTGTACAAGTTTTTTTCCTTATTATTTCTTTGTGATATAATCCAAGCAGTGCTATGGCTGGATCAAAAGACAGATAGTCTTTTAAAGCCCTTTGAGCATAGTTCCAAATTGCCATCCAGGATGGTTGGATCAGTTCACAACTCCACCAGCAATGCATTAATGTCCCAATTTTGCCACATCCCCTCCAACATTCACCACTTTTCTTTGCTGTCATTTTTAGCCAATCTGCTAGGTATGAGGTGATACCTCAGAGTTGTTTTGATTTGCATTTCTCTAATTATTAGAGATTTAGAACACTTTCTCATGTGCTTATTGATAGTTTTGATTTCTTTATCTGAGAATTGTCTATTCATGTCCCTTGCCCATTTATCGATTGGGGAATGGCTTGATTTTTTTGTACAATTGATTTAGCTCCTTGAATATTTGAGTGATTAGACCTTTATCTGAGTTTTTTGTTATAAAGATTTTTTTCCCAATTTGTTGTTTCCCTTCTAGTTTTGGTAGCATTGGTTTTGTCTATATAAAATCTTTTTAGTTTAATGTAGTCAAAATTATTTATTTTACATTTTGTGATTTTCTTCTAACTCTTGCTTAGTTTTAAAATCTTTCCCTTCCCATAGCTCTGACAAGTATACTATTCTGTGCTCACCCAATTTACCTATAGTTTCCTTCTTTATATTCAAGCCATTCACCCATTCTGAGTTTATCTTGGTATAGGGTGTGAGATGTTGATCTAGGCCCAATCTCTCCCATGAGCCTCTTCTTTAAATCCTCTTTAGTTATAGTAAAGAATGAGACTTGGTAACATGGCATCCTGTCATACCACTGTGCATATGTTTGTGTATGGATGAGTGTGGTTGGATAGGTTCTATCTTGGAATTTACATGGTTAGGAGGCCCCAGATTTGTCTGGGGCACAGAATTTACCCAACATATTTTTATAAGAACGGTTCTCCATAGTCTTCAAGTACGTAATGTGAAGGTAAATAAGTGCTATTCTCTTTTGAGCGTTTGATTTTATTCTATTCCGTCTGATCTAATTCAGTTCAACATACACTTTTAAAAATTAAAAAATTTCAGTGGACAAAAATCTATTTTCTCTTCTTTCCATCACCCATCCTCTGCGTTGGAAAAAGAAAAACAAAACAAAAATTGTAACAATTATGCATAGTCTAGCAAAATGAATCCTTGTATTGCCCATGTCCCCTAAATTTACGTCTCATTCTGTACCCAAATCCCTCACTTTAGGAGGACAGCATCAGGCTTCATTACCAGTCCTCTGGGATTATGGTTGGTTGTTGTGTTGATCTGAGTTCTTAAGTTTCAAAGTTATTTGTTTTCATAGCACTTAATAAACATTTATTATGACATAGCAATCACATGTAGTTTTTGCAGGTTACAATCAACTTTGCCAACTCCTTCAAACAAGAAAATCTTGCATGTTTTGATACCTATTTAAATATTTCCTTCATGAACCAAAATACCTCATGATTATATTTGTGACCAAATTTGTGGCTAAATCATCTGAAAGTGATGGATCCCAAATTAGGATGTGAATCAGTTTGTTTAGCAACTCACAGGAGCAGTATTTACTTATATTGATACCTCTCTAGAGTTTAATGAGATTCATACTGAAATTCTCCAAGTCTCAGCCACATTATCTATGACCCTAATTGAAGACTTTTTTGGCCATTGTTGTCAATCTCCCCTTTCTCTCCCTCCAGTACTGCCTGGGTTTTTAGTTCCTTTTATAAATAAACTGACCATTAAAGAAGGTGAAGAGTTTTGACAGAAGGCCTTTTCAATTAAATGGAAGTGATCCATTATTTAGTATTTTTCTCAGGCATTGAGATCTCTCTAACTATGATTTTGATTCCTTATGCATAGGTACTCTCTTTCTCAATAATATTCTGGTGATTTTAAGTTCAGGTTCTTTTTTGGCTTTATATTTCAGTATCTCCTAAAGGAATGATTTAGTTCTGAAATCTCTTCCCCTTGGCTAGTGCTAGATTGGATGACATCCTTTACTGACAGGTATATATTTTTTAATCTCTGGTATTTTAAAGATCATCCTTCTTGCACCAGGAGCTCAGAGAAATGAATATTGGCAAAAATATAGCAGCAACTAAATGGGCTAAATTTATTTTTGAACTCTATACTAATTATTCTGCATGAATTGAAAAGTTATAGTAATACTGCTTAAATTTTTAGATAAAGAGATAACTTTAAAAAGCCCTAAATGTTTTCTTCAAATATTATATAATAATGTAGGTGGAAAACTACTATTTATAGTTACATTTTCTTCTATTACATGTTTTAAGTTATATTTGTTTTTTTATTTATCACTGATTGATGTGATTATTTTTTACATTTATAGATTATCTTTGTTGTGAGGAAGATTATTATTTAGTTGTTATGTAGGAGACTTAGTAGGAAGGGCTGGAGAATTCCACATGGAATGGGGAAGCAGGAAGTGGCTTGCACTCTCTGAGAAGGACTCCATGGTGGTCCGGACAAGTAGTAACTGATTCCCTGGGAGACCTCAGAGCTAGTGGAGTTGCACCCTGATTCCCTGGGATCCTGGATTGTGGCGAAGGTTGGAAGCAGAGGACATCTATCCTGCACAACAGCACTGAGTAGGGAGTGATCTGTGATCTGGTGGACAGCTTGCAGACTTCCCCTCCCTAATGGGCTACTTTGGACCATCAGTTCTGGAGGAGTTGGTTCCTGGCATCCTGAAAACATCACTGGACTCTACTGTGAGGATTCCTACTCCAGTCCTGTTATTCTCTGGGCCCTGCCTGGCTTAGGTTTTAGATTAGTGTAGATAAGTCCCTCCCTTGACCCTGTGGTTTGACCTTAGCTTGTAAGTGTAGAATACCTTATTCCCATCCTTTATTATTGTTTCCCTCAATTAAACTGTTATAAGCCTTTGCCTTTTGCCTGCTGGTTCCATAGGCCCTTGCCTAGGTGGGCTGAGTGACTGTTGGGCCTTAACCTGGTCTCCCTACCTTGTTTGGTCCTGTCTATCTGTCAATCCTGTCTTTCTCACCCCAGTGTAAACCCACAGATAATTTAGTTAACTTCCTTGGTAATCTTCCATTACACCTTCACTCTATAAGAGATGTCTTATAACAAAGTAAAACAATAATACCTAATCTGTAAGTGCAGGCAATATCCCACATCTGTAGCATATCCCACCTCTCTATCAAAAAAACAAACTAATTTTTTCTACCTCTCAGCCTTCACCCATTGGGGAAAAATTTTCTTCTTACAAAAATGCATAGTCAAGCAAAATTACTTCTCTTAGTGGATGTATACAAAAATGTTAAAGAATCAAGGTAGCCATTTTGTAAATTAAAAATCAATAATGTTTAGTGCATATTATATGTGCAAGGTATTGCATTAAGTGCTGAGGGAAATAGAAAAGAGCATGATATAGCCCCCGCCTTTAAGGGCTTATAGTCTATTTTAGAAGACAAATATAAACACATTGAATTTAGAAAAAAATAACAATAAAAACAAAAACTATAAGGTGTCAGAAATTAGTACATGATTAGTTACAAAATAAGGAATACAAAAATAAAGAATACCATAAGTTCAGAGAATAGAAGGTTTATTATAGCCTAGGATAGCTTTAGGACATAAGAGACTTGAAGTAGGCCTTAAAGGATGGTTTGGCTAGTCAGAGATGAAGGAAAGTGGCCACTTAGGAAGGTCTAGAGAACAATGGTGGCTATAAAGACAGTTCTGAGGGTATGAGTATGGATTGGGAGAACCTGGTGTGATGCTCTGGTAGAAATAGCAGAAAATAGAATCATATATTTAGGGCTGGAAGAGACCCTGAAGGCCATCAAGTCTAACCCATGTCCCTTCATTTTGCAGATGAGGAATAAGCCACAGATAGCACAGATATGGTCATGACAGCCTTAAGCTTCATTTCCTAGAACAGGGGTTGGCAACGTATGGCTCTTGAGCCATATCTGGCTCTTTTGAGGGCCAGATATGGCTCTTTCTGCAGGAGCCATAAAGTCAATTTTTTTTTTCAGGCGCTATTACAGGAGCTGCACTGTGAGCACTGAATGGCTCTCACGAAATTACATTTTAAAAAATGTGGCGTTTATGGCTCTCACGACCAAAAAGGTTGCCGACCCCTGTCCTAGAAGAACAAGTATTAATTGTTCTACCAAGATGAAACAAAGAATGCTTAGAGATATGAATTTTTTATACCTTCCTGTGAGTTTAAATAGACTGCATCCTTCTTTTATGTTGGGGACACTGAGGAATTGAGCAAAAATCTTGGTCTCCTCTGGAGTCCAAGTTGGACTAAATGGCATCTGAAGGCCTTTCTATTTCTGAAATTTTGTGATTCTGAGATAAGGTAAAATAGGATAAATACATGTTATGATAATTTCCTTGGGTATTGATCCTATTGGGTCATGAATATAAATAATGATCCCAAGAGGTCAACCCCAAGTGCAGTTGGGCTCAGTAAGAAATGTGTTGAATCTTCTTACTCCAATAATTGTATAACTTTCTGACAGTTGTTTGGTATTAGAGCTTGAGAACTGAAGAATCAGCTGATTGGTGAACACAGCTGACCAGTTCTACCTAAATCCTTAAGTAACTAATGAAGATGGAGGTAATTCTCTTAATTCCTAAACTAGTAAACTTTTGTGTTAGATTTAACAAGACTAATTAGTTTAGGTAACTAGTTCTGACTGCAGATTAATTCAGAATCTGATTTGAGGATTAATAACTTTGAAGTATTTCCCTAACAACCCAGATGACTTCTTCAACTGACACACTCTATCTGGAATCTTGAGAATCACAGACAGGTTTATGGATGGCTTCTTTGAAAATGGTTTAATTTTGGTATATATAGATGAAAGGGAAAATGGGATTGATGATGGAAAGTGGGAATAGGATTTTTAAGTTAAATCTAAATTGATGAATAGTTGTTGAATCTCCCAGATAATTAACTGATATTCAGGAGCCTTTGGATGGCTTCACAGCCTGTTCAGACCAAAAGGCCTGACCTCTTCTGATTTGAAGTTTTGTTCAGCAGATGTTGGTTTGGTTTTGAATAAATCTTCTTGATGATGTAAATATCAGAGAACTGAAGTTGATAAGTTTGAATATATTTCTAATTGATAAAGGTTGAGAGTTATATCAGAATATACTCTGCCCTAGCCTAAGTCTAAGACACCTCCCTCCTTGCCCAGTTGTATCTCAAGACTGAGACCAGGATTGGTTCAGGTTTACCTCTTATATGGGCTGTTTCCAACTGTCCCTTGGCTCATGCCAGGCTCATGCCACCTCAGTATATTCTGATTCTAATCAGGTAACTGGCAATCAATCTTGACCCACCATGGCTGCTATTAAAAATCCTTACATACAGTAGAAATGGAAGGAGAAGGATAGTTTGGAGAGACATGGTTATGAATAAATCAATAGGGATTGACTGACTAGTTGTAAGTATGAGAGAAGATCACTACAAATACCATCTTTTATTTTTTTTTATTTTTTTTAATTTTTTTTTACATTTATTAATATTCATTTTTAACATGGTTACATGATTCATGCTCCTCCTTTCCCCTTCAACCCCCCCCCCCACGCCCCCCCTACCCATGCGCATTTCCACTAGTTTTGTCATGTGTCCTTGATCAAGTCCAATTTCCAAATTGTTGGTAGTTGCATTGGTGTGGTAGTTTCGAGTCCACATCCCCAATCATGTCCACCCCAACCCATGCGTTCAAGCAGTTGTTTTTCCTATATGTTTCCTCTCCTGCAGTCCCTCCTCTGAATGTGGGCAGCATCTTTACCATAAATCCCTCAGAATTGTCCTGGGTCATTGCATTGCTGCTGGTTCAGAGGTCCATTACATTCGATTTTACCACAGAATGTCAGTCTCTGTGTATAGAGTTCTTCTGGCTCTGCTCCTTTCGCTCTGCATCAGTTCCCGGAGGTCTCTCCAGTTCGCCTGGAACTTCTCCAGTTTATTATTCCTTTTAGCACAATAGTATTCCATCACCCGCATATACCACAGTTTGTTCAGCCATTCCCCAATTGAAGGACATACCCTCCTTTTCCAATTTGTTGCCACCACAAAAAGCGCAGCTATGAATATTTTCGTACAAGTCTGTTTATCTATGATCTCTTTGGGGTACAAACCCAGCAATGGTATGGCTGGGTCAAAGGGCAGGCATTCTTTTATAGCCCTTTGAGCATGATTCCAAATTGCCAGCCAGAATGGCTGGATCAGTTCACAGCTCCACCAGCAATGCATTAATGTCCCAATTTTGCCACATCCCCTCCAGCATTCATTACTCTCCCCTTCTTTCATTTTAGCCAATCTGCTAGGTGTGAGGTGATACCTCAGAGTTGTTTTGATTTGCATTTCTCTGATTATTAGAGATTTGGAACACTTTCTCATGTGCTTATTGATACTTTTGATTTCTTTACCTGAAAATTGCCTATTCATGTCTCTTGCCCATTTATCAATTGGGGAATGGCTTGATTTTTTATACTACAAATACCATCTTAAGAGACTAGAAAAAGTAACATGAAAGAAACAGAAATTAGAAGGAGGAACTAGTTGTAGGATATAAATTAAGTTCAGATTTAGACATGTTGAATCTGAGGTGATGATTCAGGATAGGAGCTGCAAAGAGTCATTAGGATCAGAGTAATGGAATTGGGAATTATGTATTTAAAGCTGATAATACTGGTTGAAGCAGTGATAGTAGTTGAAACAATGGCAGTAGATTAGCTCTTCCTATAAAAGTACAGAGGGAGAAGATCTGTCTAAGAACTGAAATAGATGATACCAAGCTACTTGGTAGATTACTTAAATTTATTTTTATTTTATTTTATTTTTTGGATTGAAAAATTTTATTTAATTAATTGATTTAGAATATTTTTCCATGGTTACATGATTTCCCCCCCCCCCCCCCCCGTAGTCAATGAGCAATTTTATATATATCATTGGTCAAGATCTATTTCCATATTATTAATATTTGCATTAGGGTGATCATTTAGAGTCTACATCCCCAATCATATCCCCATCGAACCTTGGAATCAAGCAGTTGTTTTTCTTCTGTGTTACTACTTCCACAGTTCTTTCTCTGAATGTGAATAGTTTTCTTTCTCATAAGTCTCTTAGAATTGTCCTGGATTATTGCATTGCTGCTAGTTGAGAAGTCCATTACATTCAATTGTGCCACAGTGTATCCGTCTCTGTGTATAAGGTTCTCCTGGTTCTACTCCTTTTCACTCTGCATCACTTCCTGGAGGTCTTTCCAGTTCACACGAAATTCATCCAGTTCTAGATGACCTAAGTTTATAGCGAAGATGCTTTCATCATGACATGTAAGGAGTTATGAAGAAGGTAAATATTGAGGGTAATCCAGATTGGATTTTGACAAAGAGACAAAGGATTCAACAGCAGAGGATCACTTTAATTGCCTTAGTCAAGGGTCTAATTTTGAAGGAAGGAAAGAGAGGCAAGTATTGGTGTGAATCCTTGAGAGAACAGGGGAATTGTCATGGGTGAAATTTAACAATTTAGTAAGCTAAGGCAATTGCCCAAGTAAGATAACATTTATTAATTAGAGCATATGCTTCCTGCCAATAAATGGGTCAATGACTTGCCTCTGTGCCAAAGACTCCAAGCAAAAGGACAAAGCAAAAGTTCCCCTGTTAAAGATTTTGGGGAGTAGAGAACAAATAACAGAATAGGTTAGATGATATCATGGATTTAAGACCAACATGACAGGTTACAAAGCTGAGGCATAGAGAACAAACAGGAAGTTTGGTAATGGGGGCTAGCAATGATTCTCCTTTTCTCATGAGACTAAGAAGGACTCATTATTGGAGCTCAGATGTCAGATCAAAAGATTACAGACTAGCCCTTTTTGGACAGCAAACCAGATGTCCTTGAAGGATAGCTTAGAAGTGTAAATATACTAGACCTGACTCCCTTGTATTCACAGTATTCCCTAAGGCCAGCTAAATTCCTTAAGGTAAGAATATATCAGTGATTAACAGGAAAGTTAGATTTCTAATTTTAACTCATTACAGTTCCAGCTCAATTCTTAATCAAGTACAGAGACGGAGTCATGACTTCAGTAGTTATAGGACAAAAGCAATTAATTATAAATAGGATCAATAAGAAAATTATATAGGATCAATCTTAATCTTTTTAGGATGGCAGCTCAGAATGAGGGTGAAGAATATGTTAGATAAGAATAAAGCAGAAGGAGAGATGGAAGGATAGTATGTTGTGATAAGAGATAGTAATGTCAGAATAGGCCTTCAGGTAATGTGTGATGACAAAAATCAGGGTTTGTTTATCCCTAGATGTGACTATAAGGTAGAGGAAATAAAGTATGAACTGAAGAGATCTAGTATAAAAGGGTGGGTTCTTAATAATAGGGATTCTAGAAGGCATAGAAATTGATATGAACTGTGAAGGGGTGATGTAGAAGTGGATAGGGATGGATTTAGCCTTTCAAAAATGGATGTTTTTAGTGAACCCCAAGCTTTTAATACTCCATCTTTTTCTACAATATTCTGATGATACTGTATGTTTGAGAACCATGTAATGCCATAGTCTTGGAAATTTAAAATTAAGCATCACTCAAAAGGCAAAGGAGAGGCATCATGATGAGCACATGCAGTCTGTAACACATTCCAATAAGATATTATGCAAAAAAGTACTGTAAAATATGTTTTTATTACGAATCTAACAATTTGAACCAGTTCAGAGGGATTCAGGCACATGTAGCAGAGATAGATGAATATAAATAGAGAGATAGAATGCCTTAGTTCACATCTCCAGGAAGACAGATTTTCATATTAATGGGAAGGAAGAGGAGGGCTTGGCTTGGCATTCATTCCTTCACTCTTCTATATCCAAGAGAGGAATTGGCTTAGAATGACCATTATCTATTATATTTTCCCTGGGCAACCCAAAGGGCAGGTTAGTTCTTCATCTCCACCACTTTTTTGGACATAAACTTAAGTCATCACTAAACATAAATATTAAAATACATAGAATAAGAAAAAAAGATTTTTTAAAAACCCTTATGTTCCACCTTAGAATCAATACTGTGTATTGGGGTTAAGGGACTTGCCCAGGCTCACACAGCTAGGAAATATCTGAGGTCAAATTTTGAACCGAAGACGACCTCTCTCTAGACCTGGTTCTCAATCCACTGAACTACCCAGCTGTCCCCAGGAATTGTTTTTTTTTTTGAAAGTTTGAACTAAGTATTCACAAAATCATCATTTGTTTCTGAGTGCTAATGAATTTCTTTTTGAGATTTCCACTTTCCTCTGACTCAACACTCTACCTTGTTTCATAGAACTCTTCTTTAGAATATATAATTATATTCAAACAAAGCAAATCAACACATTGGTTATATCTGCAAATGTGTATATCATTTCATACCTCAATTCCATTATCTTTCTATTAAGACATGAGAGGTATATAGCCATAATACTGAAGTCATTATTCATTATTGCACTGTGGAGTATCTGAAATCTTTCAGTGTTTTCCTTCATATTTTTGTGATCATTGTATAATTTGTTCTGGTTTTGCTCATTTTATTTTACATCATTTTGTGCAAATCTTCCAGAGTTTCTTATAATTCCTCATACTAATAAATTCTAACACTAATATTCTATTATCACATCACAATTTATTGGATGAATAACTTAGCAAATGGATACTAAGACATTGAGTAATGGGATGACCTCACACATGGGAAGAAAATGGAGAGCAGACAGGATAAAAAACTAGGACCTGACACTGTATTGTTTCTAAGAAACATATTAAAAATGAGAAACACACATTGAGGGAAGGTGAGGGGCTGGAGCAGAATATACTATGCCCCACAGCTGGGTAGCTCAGTGGAGTGAGAGTCAGGCCTAGAGACAGGAGGTCCTAGGTTCAAATCTGACCTTAGCCACTTCCCAGCTGTGTGACCCTGGGCAAGTCACTTGACCCCCATTGCCCACCCTTACCACTCCTCCACCTATGAGACAATACACCGAAGTACAAGGGTTTTAAAAAAAAAAATTGCTAAAAAAAAAAAAAAAAGAATATACTATGCCCCAGCAGATCCAGAGAAGGCACGCATAATAGTCATGATCTCTGACAGAGTTGGGGCTAAAATTGATATAATTGGAAGGGATGAAAAGGATAACTATATTATGTCAGGGTGGGGTGTTTACTATGGATAATGAAGCACTATCAGTATTGGACCTGTATGCACCAACAGTTATAGCATCCAGATTTTTGAAGGAAAAACTAAATGAGATACAGATGGAAATAGGTAACAAAATAGAAAGAGCAGTGGAGTCAAATTTCCCCCCTCTTAAATTAGAAAGAAGTTATAGAGATGCATAGAACCTTAGAAAAGTTAAATATGATGGCTATGAGAATTCCCACACACCTGCATAAAGTTAGTAGTAGATCTAAGCCTGACTACACACATAATCCACACATAGTTTCTGGTGGGACAACAGTGGTTTAGATAGCATAAATATTCTGCAAATGCCTTTAATACTTCATTATTAATAATACTATAATACTTTAATACTTATTGTATTATAGAGGTAATCTTACATCCCTGAAGAGTTGTGGCATTGGAACAAAAATTCCACTCAGTATAACCAAGCTGGAAAGACTTGGTTTTGGAAAGAGTATAGTTCTAGCAATAGACTGTGTTTGCTCCCTAAGGACAAAACTAGTTAAGTATGGTCCTGGTAATATGTATTAACTGACAACCAAATGGGTTAAAATGATCAAATCAAATCTGATAGGAACATGGAGAAACAAGCCTAATATTACATAGCTAGAGCAGCTGTAAATGGTTTTTTTGGAAACAAGATGGAAATATACATTAAGAGCTATAAAAATGTTCATGCTTGTTGACCTAGGGATTCTATTACTAGGTTAGATTCTAAGAGCATTACTGAGAAGGGTAAAAAGCTGTGCATATATGAAAATATTCATATAAGCTTTTTTGTTATGAAAAAATAACCTACAAATGCAAGGAATGGAAGAAATGGCTGACTAGATTGTGATATTTGAATATAATGGATTGCATTTGTTATTGAAATAGCAAACATTAGAAATATAAAGATAATAAAGGAATTATATGACAAGATGAAAAGAGAATAAGAATACTACATACTATGATTACATTAAAAAAACAAAAACAGCCACACATCAAGGAGAAAAAATATCTAAGTAAAACAAATCCACAGGGAACTCAAAAGCAGATGATATTTAAATTGTAAACAATTTGGAGTTTGTGGTTTGCACATCATTTTTTATACATTTGTTTAGTTAATATTTTTTTGTTGTTGATAATAAAGTTAACAGTGTTTTTGGCTAAAAAAATTTATATTTAGTAGTTATATCATTGGATCAAAGTGTATGTATAATTTAGTGGAAAAAATTTCAAATTTTTTTCCAGAATGATTGAGCCAGTTCACACCCCCAGCAGCAATACATTAGTGTGCCTATCTCCTCACAGCTCCTCCTTTAACATGCAACTCTCTTAATGTTTATGATTTGGAACATTCTTTCATATAGTCATGGATAGCCTGCATTTTCTTTTTAAAACTACAGAAATGCAGAAGAAAAACACATGATCAGTCTCATAGTTTGATATGGATATGATTTTGGTTTTTATGTTAAAAGATTACTCTATTGCAAATATGAATAACTTGGAAATAGGTTTTGAACAATGACATCTGTATAACCTAGTAGAACTGCTTGTCAGTGGAGGGAAGAGGGGGCAGATCATGAATCATGTAACCATGGAAAAATGTTCTAAATAAAAAAAAATCTGTTCTATCCTTTGACCGCTTATATAATGGGAATAGCTTTTATTCTTATATATTTGTTTCAACTCCCTAAATATCTTAGATAGCAGATTTTTGTCGGAAATATTTACTACATATTCCAAATTAACTTCATCTTTTTTCCTTTTTAAAGTATTCCTTTTCATTATCGTGAACTTGACAAAAATGAACCAAAATAAATATTTCTGTATACAAAGACGAAGAGACAAAGAGGACTGTATGAAACTGTTAATCTACACTATGTATAATTTATTTTTTTTTAAACCCTTGTACTTTCGGTGTATTGTCTCGTAGGTAGAAGAGTGGTAAGGGTGGGCAATGGGGGTCAAGTGACCTGCCCAGGGTCACACAGCTGGGAAGTGGCTGAGGCAGGGTTTGAACCTAGGACCTCTTGTCTCTAGGCCTGACTCTCACTCCACTGAGCTACCCAGCTGCCCCTGTATAATTTATTTTTTAATGTCAAAGTTAACACAATAGTTAAAATATTTCCCTGCTTGTCTTTGTCTCTTCATGCTGTCTTTTGTCTATTTTTTTAAAGTTCCATTGATGCTCTCCACTTTTAGAGTATCACTACTATTACTCTTCCAATTCCGTCCAACTCTTCCCTCTCCTTCAAAAAGAAAAAAAAAACTGTCCCTTCTCATAAATAAGTATAGTGATGCAAAAGAAATCCATGCATTAGCTGTGTCTCAAAATTTGTTTCCATTCTGTATCTTCCATCTCTTCCAAGAATTAGGAGGCATAATTCATTATCTATCTTCTGCATTTTGTGATTCTTATCTCTGTCACTATTTGTTCAGTAATATTTTTTCTTATTAAAAATTTTCTTATTATTAGATAGTAACATTATTAGATTATAAATACAATGAAAAGTAAAAATTTTCTTATTATTAGTTGTTTGGACTATTTTTATGTGATTGTCTCTAATTTGCTTTTCTTATAAAAACTGCTGGTTCATATTCTTTGATCATTCATCTACTAGAAAATGGCTATTATTCTTATACAGTTGTATCAGTTACCTATATATCTTGGATATCAGATTTTTATCAGTGAAATTTGCGGCAAGATTATTTTCTCAGTTATTTTATATCAGTGAAATCATAGGTCCAGTCTCTATATTTATCCCTTTAAGAATCACAAGCTCAATATGAGCTGTCTAAAATAGCAGCTCAGAAAGATAATAGAATCTTAGAATGTATTAAGCAGGTCATAAAAAGAAGAGGAGTTCTAATTTTGCTACACTCTCCCTTGGTAAGACCACTTCTGGAGAACTATGCTTAGTCCTGGATACTTTTTTAGGAAAGACATTGATAAAAGAGCATCCAAAGGAGGAAGACTAAAGTTATGGAGAAATAAAAGATAGATAGCCTACAGAAGAGAAAACTTAATAGGGACAAGAGAGATATTTTCAAATAGCTGAAGAATTGTAATGTGGTAGGAGGAATTAGACTTGTTTTGTTTGGCCTAAAAGTGCAGCACTGTGAACAATGCTATTCTAATTGCTGGGCTTTCACCATATTTGGTTTGCCCTCCATATTATACTCTGACCATTTTTTTTTTGTTGTTCATACTGTTTAATGTGTATCCTCTACTTACTATCTGTGGAACATGCAGCAAGTTAGTATCTCTGAGTCTCAGTTCCACCATTTGTAATGGGAATGATTTTGTAGCTATTAGTAATAATTGCTCACAGTCATATAGCATTTTAAGGTTTACAAAGCTACTTCATTGCAATACCCACTTCACAGGGCTTTTGTGAAGATCAGACAAGAGGATACTTGTAAAAGGTCTTTGTAACTTTGAGGGGAACTATTGCCTATGAAGTCATGACATTTTTGCCACTACTATATTCAGCCTGGTGGTGCTTATGTTCCACTGATATTGCTTTTGTTAACACAGGGGTCACCATTACATCACAATGAGGAACTGAAGTAGAAAGTTAAAGCCTTTACATGATGATTATAATGATAATCATAATGATGATGATTGAAGGATCATTAAAAATCACATAATATCCTTCTGGCTCCAAGTAAGTGTTTTGATATTGCTTGAACCTTTTCCTCTCAGTTTTTTTTACTAGGTATTTCTTGTAAATCTTTAAATATTGACTTTTTCAATTTCTCTGTAATGATTATTTCTTTGTTGATGATTTCTTTGGTGTCACCTTCTTGCTTATGTTAATCTTTTGTTGACCTTTTAATTGTTCCTGTTTATAATTATTTTCTTTCTCTGACAGTTACATGTAGACCCAACAAGTTAGGAGAGTATAGACCTGAGATTTCTTCTTTTAAAATTAAAAAAAATTTAATTCCTTGCTTCCAAAGAAAGTATCAATGAGTAAAATTTAGCCCCACTTAGAGTAGCATATAGATTCAATTGTATGATTGATCCATTCTTCCCAAAGGACAAGAAATTAAACAAAATGCTTATTTTCATGTAAATAGAACATTTCATTCAAAGTCCAATGGAAATGATTTTAGTAACTTTCTGATATTTTGGATTATTAGTGCTGTTGATGCTTTTATGTAGCTTCTGTACCTGAAGCTGGCTTTTAAGCATATTCATTGATGATAGGTAGGATACAGCAATTTGGGAATTGTAATATAGGGAATAAGATGCTGCTAATGAAGAGGCTTGTATTTGAGGGCACTGGGTGGTCTCAGTTGAGTCTTTGAGGCAAGGAGGCTATCTTTTTAGTACAGGATGTTTGGGTCAGTCAGAGGTCCTGTGAGCTCGGCTGAAAGGTTTTATTCAGCCTCCCTGCTATCTCTAGAGCTCCCTTGAAGGGAGGAGTAAAGAGCCCCTCCCTTCTGGGGAGAAATTCCTAGCCTACAGGAAGTGAAAGCTGGTTCACTTTTTGACCAAGATGGATGCCTGGTTTAGCCCTCAGGAATTAAAGGAAAGTTATTTTCCTTCTTCAGCCTTTGCCCTAGTTGTTGGTAGAATAAATCACCAGAAGCTCTTTGAATAAAGGGCAAAGGGGTTTATTAAAGCCAAGGGTAAGCAGAGGAAGGAGGGTAAGGTCTGGTAACTAATTGCTAAGGGAGAAGCTAGTGCTGGTAGGGGGTTGGGGGGGGGGGGCATCACGGAAGGTAGAAGTCAGGCTGAGGGAACCAGCCCCTCAGCCAGGGATAAATCTCACTGACCTGATGTACAAGGGTTTAGCAGATTGATAAATGAGATGGTGGCTTGGTCTAAGATTGTCCCGGCCTGCCTAAGGAAACTAATCCCATGTTCTCCTCCCCCCAAATTCCCTCCTCTCAGGGCCCAAGTGGAGAGGCAGGGGATAGCAGGATGTCAAGGGAGAGGTCAAGGGAAATCAGCCAAAGGCCCAAAGCCCCAAAGCCCCAAAGCCCCAAAGCCAAAAGCCCTTCAGTTGGTAATCCAGGGATATTTATAGTCCCAGGCTCCAACGGTT
Organism: Gracilinanus agilis; assembly: GCF_016433145.1. NCBI lineage: Eukaryota > Metazoa > Chordata > Mammalia > Didelphimorphia > Didelphidae > Gracilinanus > Gracilinanus agilis. Next base: position 130,029,269 of record NC_058135.1, read on the forward strand.
TTGCCTTTTGCAGTGAGATCAGAACTCTGGCTGGGTCAACATTTGATTCCCCCCAACTGCCAGGATGCCTCAGGTGGATTTGCAAGTGCAAGAGAATCTTGCAGCAACCCTGCATTACAGAATTAATCAGTATATATGATACATGGATGCAGTCTCACAGTTAGTAACTCCTAGAAGGCTCCTGTTTAATGGATCAACATTAAATATCTTGGATCAGGTAAGGTATGGGTTAGAAACTCTTTTTTTTTCTTTTTTTTTTTTTTTAGAAATCAGGATACATACCAGATGAACACATGTTCTTGTGATACATCTTTACCTTCAATGTTGTTTCTATCTCCAGTAGTCTGAAAAAGGATTTCTGTGGTCTTCTAGTTAGAGAACAGTGCCAAATAAATGGAGTCAACAGAATCAATATCCCTGTTAATATTCAAGTTGTATATAATCAGTGAGAATTTCTAATCATATGCATCATTGTGCCTTTTCCCTCACATTTCCTCCAATAATCATAATTTCCTTCCTTCCTTCCTTCCTTCCTTCCTTCCTTCCTTCCTTCCTTCCTTCCTTCCTTCCTTCCTTTCGTCATTTTGCCAAGCTTATGGTATGAAATGAAGCTTCAGAGTTGTTTTAACATGGACTTCTCTTATTAATAGTTATTTGAGGTCTAGTTGGTATCTCTTAATTTAGCACATAGACTCTGAATGTGATCTTAATTAACTTAGAAGACAGTTTTGGCAAGTGACTTCTATAAAATCTCTTTATCCTCTTAGTTCCAATTTTTTGTTACCTTATACTGGTTACTTATATGCTTCCTATACTAACTGATAGGGTATTAATGGGGACCATAACAAGACACAATTTCATCCCATGGAGGCAATGACTATAGTTAGATTTTTCTAAAAGTTTAAGAAAGGAAGACTCTTAAATAATGAACAATAACTTGAGGAAATAGTAACTATAGTCTAGTGCAGTGGTTCCCAAACTTTTTTGGCCTACTGCCCCCTTTCCAGAAAAAATATTACTTAGAGCCCCTGGAAATTAATTTTTAAAAAATTTTAATAGTATTTAATAGGAAAGATAAATGCACCTGTGGCCATCACCACACCCCTGATCGCTGCAGCACCCACCAGGGGGCAGTGGCGCCCAGTTTGGGAATCACTGGTCTAGTGAATGCTTTCTGAAGGATGGACTAGGCTCGGGGATACTATAAAATCTTTTTCTTCTTTATGTAGCACCTTTCTGTACTCCTCCAACTTTCACTGGGAAACCTCGTGGTTCAATGCTCCCAAATTTAGCTCATAAGCCACCATTGATGTGCTTCTGATTATCAATTAGCCAGTAGGCTCAATTAACTCTTAAAAAATACATGTACGCCAATGGCAAAACAAGAACAAGAGAAATCTAGAATTACTCTCAAGAACTTGGGGCACACTCTCCCACAAATACAGAGTCGGAGGCATATGTGAGCTGCACAAACCATATACAATGGCAGTGAGATAACTTCTGAGGCTAAATCATCTCATAGTTCTGGAATAGCTTTACTAAGATGTATTTTCTTTTTTTACAGAGTCAGAGTCATTCAGTGTAGGGCATGATTCAGTGTTATTGATGGATGACTCATTCTGTTCCTAGATTGGGCTGGTTCCCTATAAAGCTAAATGTCTCAGCTGAATGAGATAGTCTGTTGCTGGGCTGGGATAGGTTGATTATTTGTCTTCTGGATTGGCTCTACCTAGAGAACAACTTTTGTGATGGACAAGCTGATGGGTTGGACTTTTTGCTCTCCCTCTTTGATGGGCAGTTGTTATGTCAATTATTTCCAAGATGAGGCTAGGTTTAATGTTACAGCACTCTTTTTAGTTGAAGTGTTAGGGCGTTTTTGTCCTTTTTTTAGAAAGAGCAAAGATTCTTAGCCCAGAAATTGTAGTCTTTCTAGTTTAGCTTCTTCAGGGTCTTGGCTCTGAAGCTTGCTACTTCTGAGGCAAAGATTGGAGAGGTATAATCTCTTAGGTTTGACAGTTATTCCTTGCTTAGAGCTGAGTCCCATTAGTGAGGAATTTCACCCTTAACTTATAATTATCATCCAATTATATTTCCCATATTCTTGTTGAATCTTATGTAAAACAAGTGCTTAGGAACCGAGATATTGAGGTAAGTAACCTTTGTCTCAGTTGGCTTTTTTATAGGCAATTGAGATATTTAAAGCCTGAAATCCTTTCCAATGTATAGAATGCTTCATTTATGCATAAAAGAGCCTAATTTTTACATTTCATTGTTTTTGGCTTCGCTCCTTAAGATCTTTAGCTTCGGCAAAGCCCAAGCAGGCCACATTCTTAGTTTTTTTTTATTATGAATGTGACAAATATCAACAAACATGAACTGTAAATGAAATGGCAAATTTCTATTATGGATAGCATGATTTAAGTAAGTAAATATATAGTATGTAATAGTAATCATAATAATAACTAACATTTATATAATGCTTATTTGGTGTCAGGCATCATGCTAAGTGCTTTTCAATTATTATTATTTAATCCTCACAAAACCCCTAGGAAATATGTGTTCCTCTATTATCCCTATTTTACATATGAGGGTAAACACTTAAATCATTTGCCCAGGGTCATGTGAGTAGTAAGTGTTTGAGGTCAGATTTGAACTCAGGTCTTCCTGACTCCAGGCTTGGAACTCTATTCATACTGTAGCACCTCATTGCACACTGGACTACTAAGTGATATCTGTTGCTGCAGATCATAATTGCTCTTTTTTTAACCTAAGGGGCCTGGCTCAGCAAAGGCATCACTTTCATTTCTCCTGGATTTGCTTCTCCAGTTTCTACCCTGTAATTATCAGACCTTCATTATCCAAAAAAGGCATCTTTATTAGCAGTCTCCTGCTAAGCCTCTAAACTACTACATAATCTTTTACTAAACCTATACATCTCTAAAAATAGATTACATCATCTTCAAATACAATTAAACTTCAGATTAGAAAACAATAATGACTTCATTAGGTAATTTAGAATTTAGAATTAGAAGGAACCTTAGAGATATAATTCAAGTCATTCATTTTGTTTTATTTTATTTTTAATAGTGTATTTTTTCCTTTTGTTTTTTTATTTCATTTTTAAAAAATCAATCACATGTAATAAATTTCCACATAAGTTTTCTGAAGTTATATGTTCCAAATTGTCTCCCTACCTTCTTCCCTCTTGCATCCCAGAGTTGGCAAGTAATTCAATCTGAGTTATACATATGTTATCATGCAAAACATATTTTTATATTGTTCATTTTTGTAAGTGAATAATCGTATAAAACCAGAACTCCCAAACATATACCCAAGTAAACAAGTGTTTATCTGCATTCCTACTCTAATAGTTCTTTCTCTGGAGGTGGATAACATTCTTTGTCATAAGTCTCTCAGAATTGCCCTGTATCGTTGTATTGCTGTTAGTAGCAAAGTCTGTCACATTTGGTCATTCCACTAATAATGAGTTATTAATGCGGGAAAGGAGATTATGATTTTGGAAATCACATAGAGCCATAGTATTGGGATTATAATCTGGGAAGCCACAGAAAGTCAAAGCCTTGGGACTTCCTCTTTCATTTTATAAAGAAATTGATATTTAGAAAGGTGAAGGGACATTTCTGTGGTCACACAGCAAATGACAGAACTAGTTTTCCAACTCAAGTCTTCTGAAGTAAAATCTAACGTTCTTGTTACTACATCATTACTTACAACAGATATTTGAATATTATAGAATGGGAGGTCACAAAAGCAATTACAAGTTCCTGATCTGATCAGTTCACAGTGAATTTACATGCATATATTTTTGAATTTCCTATCAGAGTGTCTTTGGTTCTTCTCCTTTCCCTCAAGGATTGTGAGAAAGAGACGGAGAGTTAAGATATTTACAGATTACCACTCTCCCCTACATATCTTGTACATTTCTTTCATCTGAAGATATTACTAGTCCTATAAAGCACTATTACTAAGGAGGACCTCTTAGAATATATCAAATTATTCTATAGATATAGTAATTAAAGAATTCATAATTGAAGGGATGCTCATTAATTGGGAAATGACTGAACACGTTGTAGTATATGATTGTAATGCAATATTATTGTGCTATAAGTAATGAAGAAGGGGGATAGTTTAAAAAAATTGGGAAGACTTATATGAACTGATGCAAAATAAAGTAGGCAGAACTAGGAGAACATTGTACACAGTAGCAATGAAAATTAAGAGGGAAACACTTAGCTATTCTGATCATTACAATGATCCAAGACAATTAAAAAAAACTCACAATGAAAAATGCTAATGAAGTCTGAATGTAGATTGAAGTATATTATTTTTCACTTTCTTTATTTTTCATGCTTTAAAAAAACCATTGCTAACATAGAAATGTTTTACATGATTTCACATGTACAATAAGTATCATTACTCCTCTTCTCTAGGTGTGTATGTGGGGCTAAAGGGAGGGAGAGAATTTGGATCTCAGAATTTAAAAAAATGAATGTTAAAAATAAGTAAAATAATAGAAGCAGCCATTAAAATAATTTGCATGTATATGAATTGGTATTCTTTCTTTCTGTACTTGTACATATTGTGTGGGAGAAACAAATGCATGTAGGATATTGTAAGAAGTTAAATTTTGGGTTTGAATAAATATGCGATTTCTAAGGTAATATTGTGGTCACCAATTTAAAATATTATAGCTCAAGTCAAAATGACTTTTAGTAGCGTTTATTTTCAGAGGTGGAAAGAATGAAAGTAGAGAAATATAAGAAGATGGTAGAGAAAATGTGTACCCTGTTACACTAAATGTTGCTCCAGTGTCTGGTTCAGCCCCAGCAGAGCTTGTTAACCCTTGGAGGACCTGGTGGTGTCTTATGCAAAAGTTCCACCTATACAGCCTCCTCCAGGAAAGGAAGGCCTCTCTGGAACTAATCTCTCCAGAAGCCAGGAAAGGAAGGCCAGCTACTCACTCACCTAAGTCGAAGTCCAAAGGAAAAGATTCAGGAGCAGTCCTCCAAAAACCATTCCAAGAGCCAAAGTCAAGGTCCAAGCCTAAGGTCCAGTCCAAAGCCACCTCCAAAAGCCAAGTCACCAGGAGAAGCTCCTTGGACAAGGAGTTCAGGACTTTTTATAGTCCTTTTCCCATGTCACTTCCTGTCCCTTCCTCCACTTTATGGGAACCAATTACAGTCTTTCAATTTGCTTAGCACTTCCCAGGGGGTGGTCAGTCACCTCTAGAGTTGTTGCCCACTTTTAGCAAGTGACTTTAGAACACTCTTACTTAGTGTTAAGTAGGAGTGCTTAAGTTTTTGATAGATTAACTTAAAAGTTACTGATTGATAGACAAAGAAAGTTTAATTCACTCTTCACAATATACAATGACAAAGGCCAACTACAGCTACTCTTTAAAGTAAATGTTAGAAATGTTTAATGTGGCTATTATGTGTGGTCAACATTTTTTTTGGCAGAGACTGTTATACAGGGTGGTATGGTATTTCTGAAAGATGGGCCTGGCAAGCTGGCCTAAGAATCCCTAGATGGTAAATGGATCTAGGCTGAGTGAGGATAGAGATGCCTGGGTGGCCACCAAGATGTGCTGATAACCACCAGGGCTTATGAGTGTTCAGCTCAGCTAAGCACTTGACCCCACAAACAGTGCCCAAGTTAAAGTTATCAAGTGACAAGCTGTATATTGTTCACATAGTTCCTCTGGTTACTTGGCTTGGGGTTAGGTTAGAGCAGTGGTTCCCAAACTTTTTTGGCCTACTGCCCCCTTTCCAGAAAAAATATTACTTAGTGCCCCTGGAAATTAATTTTTTAAAAATTTTAATAGCAATTAATAGGAAAGATAAATGCACCTGTGGCCATCACTGCCTTACTGGATTGCTACAGCACCCACTAGGGGGTGGTAGTTCCCACTTTGGGAATCAGTGGGTTAGAGGATAAAGGTTTGTAGTAAGGGTAGTTATTGGTATTGAGTTGGATAACTCCAAATGACTTCGATTTTGGTAAAATCCCCTTTCCCCTTTGGCAGTAATTATTCACTTGCTCTTGGAATGAAATCAGTCTTTACTTGAACTATGTTTTAAAGGGTTTAATGCCATAATTCAAAGAGGTAGGATTCAGAATAAGGAAAGTGGTGATGGGGATGGCTATGCTAAACCTATGGGAGATAGATTAAGGTAATCAATAAGTAACAAGTTGGCAGCCCGGCTGGAGAGGCTTCTCTCCTTCCTAGACCCTGACCAGACCCAGCAGTGGTCTCTAGACCAAGTGAAAGGAAAGGCTTGTGATATTCTTCTTGGTAGCAGGTGTTGATGCTTATCTCTCAGTCTTGTTCAGTAATAGGTCAATAGCTATTATGAGACAATCAGGTACAGGTGATGGATATGCAGGTCTTTGGGCCTACCCACCCTTCACCACCCACGAGCCCCTTCTCAAAAACAAGACCCTAAAGTCTTCTGCCCCTGGGCTTTTATAGTGGTGGTCTCAACTGTCTTTTGCCCCTGTCTCATGCTATCTGGGTAAATTCTAAGTTCTATAACTGATGATCTGTCACTCAAGCTGGTCTCCATCTTCTACTAGGTAAGTAATATATGTATTATTATTCCCATATTACAGATGAGGCAACTGAGAGGGCAAGTAGCTGGGTAGATTTCTTGTGGAGACACAAGTAGAAAGGATCTAAAGTAGAATTAGTATCCAAGTCTCCTAATTTTAGGTATAGGACACCTTTGACTGGAATCTAGAGTTAATGAAGGAAAGATGTATAAAATAAAATGGAAAGATAAGTGGGACTTAGATTGTAGAGGGCCTTAAATGCCAGGCTAAGGAATATGTTTTTATTTTAAGTTCATGAAGTTAATTGCAAAGTGTCAAGTAGTCTTGCCCATTTCCCAACATTTAACAACTTTTCAAACAGATAATTATATGAGGAACATTACCTCTCTCCAGTAAAAGATAAAAGCAAACCCTACATACAACTCACATATATTCTAGTAGGTTTTATTGAAGGATATAGTATAGGTGGCTGGAACTTGAATGGATCAGTAGAACAGGGATCATGAAAGTTGGCAAGGTCCACTTAGGAGATTATAGGTGAGAGACATATTTCTCAAGGCCTGTAGAGTTCTCAGTTGTCTGCCATCCATCAAAATTTCAATATAACACCAGTTTCCTTATGTTTTGTAATATCGTTCTTTGGCAGAAATACCATTCGAGGCTGGATTTTTCTTGCTTATGCTAAGAAAAAAAATCACTTCTGATAGCGTTTAACAATGGACAGTTTACCTTTAGTTAAAATAAATGACTAAAACTGAACTTGTGAATAAACTCATGGGCAGGCTTTTATGAACACATGAATGATTTTTGGGGCAACTTCAGTTTATCAGGCTTTCAAGATCCTCATTGGCTTTGGTGGTGTGTGTGTGTGTGTGTGATTATTTGAGGGAAAGTCATTTCATCATATATATGATGAAATGATTTGCATAATTATCCCAAGGAAGGCAATCTATCCAATTCTGGTACTAATAATTATCTTGAGCATGACCTTGGAAGAAAGTTTCCATTGAAGGTGGGAGAGAGAATTTTTGCCAAAGTTATAAAGAAGGAAAATATCTGTCAAATTTTTAGTGTGTAAACTGTAAGGTAACAAGTAGCTATGCTGCAAAGGATATTTTAAAGTCTTAATATGTAAGAAAAATTATTACAACTGTTATAAGGAAAAGAGGGTTGGAGTAAGTTTGCAGAGGCATGAGACTAACAGGGAGAGAATTCTAGAATGGGAAAGTAGGGGTCAGACAGTTAACTGAGGTTTGAGCTGGTCTTTTTCTGGTTTGACCTGGAGAGACTGGCTGCTTTTCCTTAGTGGCTGATACTACACTATAGTCCACTGATTCCCTATCCTGCCTGCTACCCTGCTGCCCTGCTGTTATCTACTGTGTTTCCTGGTAATTCTGAACCATCTGGCATCTGTATGTAAGATCAGGTCTGGGTTCTTTTGGATCCAGGATCTCTCCCTGGGCCCTGTCAAGTTTGCCACAGGCCACTACCTCCAACACCATCTTCCTTATAACACAATAAACTGTACTTCATATGGATACTTCTTTTGGGAAAGTAGCCTCCCAAAGTAGTAATTGCCTTTTAGTTTCAATAATATTAATTATGATTATGATAACAATGATAATAATAGATTGATGTACCACTTACTTTAATTTTTATAGGTAGAAACTCATATATACCTTGCTAAAGCTGGGTTACAAAAGGCAAGATCAGATATCAGTTAATGAAAAGGACTGACCAAGACCATCTTTTACCCTATAGGAAATAGTCACTGATGATTTTTGAACAGTTGTGTATCATATGCCCTACTGCCACGCCATCTGCCTAACACATATATGCATTGTATTATTGTACCAAATATTGTCCAGTTTTTCCCATTCCAATGTTTTACTAGCACCTCTAGCTGCTTGCTAAACTAATAGATTTAGTTTTCTCTTACCTTTTACTTATTTCTATCAAAGTTGCAAATAAGTAGAAAGAAAGTTATGAAGGGAGAAGAAAAAAGAATTATGAATAACCTACCAGTGGTAGATTTAGCCCTGAAATACTTTAGAATTGACTATACTTTAAAAAGATTTGGAGAGGCTTAAAAGAAAGATTTCTGTGCAAATATTATAGACTTAACAAAAATTTAAACGGTCCTAAATAAAAGACTCTTATGCAATTGAGTACTTTGCTGGATTTTCTTTATTCAACCAAAGAGGTTGAGACAATATGTCCTGAAAATAGAAGAGGAAAAGACTCACTGCAAGGTTCTGAATTTTTTGGGGAACTCCAGGAATCTCTTAGATATTGGCAGGAAAGCTTTATTTTCCTACTTTAGTGTTTGTAGGAAAAAACTCTTGACCTTGGCTGTGCTTGCTCCCTTTCAGAGTAGCACAGTTAAGATGTTGTTCAGACAGGAATGGCTTTTGTCTGCTTCACATCAGTCTATAGTAGAACATTAAGGACTCATTAACTTTCAAGAGACAATGCAATTATTGAAGAAAAATGCCAGGGCAATACAATATCCTGTAGTCAGAAAACAACACTCCTTTTCTTTTCCTTCCTACTCCTCTCTTCCTCCCTCCCTCCTTTCCTCTCTTCATCCCTTCCTCTCTTTCTCCCTTCCTCCTTTCCTTCCTTCCTTCTTGCCACTGGACTATGATGACTCTGGAAGAGAGTGAGCAGCTAATGACTGCAACTCTGCTTGACTTGAATGCAATTCATTCACCAATCATATCATCACTCTGTGATGCCATTTGTCCTCTTCCTTAAATGAAAGGTGAACATAAAAAACAAGAAAAATAATGTAAACATTGATGTTAATTTTAACAAAGAATCATCTTAGAGGTTTTATGTAATATTTTAAAACTCATATAAAATATTTACTAAAAATGATCAAAATCAATAATATAGCATTTACTAAAGAAAAGGCAAAACCAGAAATAAGCATAACTTTTAGTAAATAGAAGGCAAGAGCGGGAATACTTAGTATATCACAGTCTCCCCATAAACACTTTGACCAATGCATACAATGTCCATGAGTGAAAATGGGCACAAACTCATAGATTCCTATCAGTGAGGTACATGTATAGGATACTTATATGCTTGGGGCAACTCACAATCCTAGACTACAGGCTGTCCTTGGGCCTTTCAGAAATAATCTGTACCATTTCTCTACTGAATTGAATGAAGCCATTTCTCTACTGGTTGCTGCCATTTTGGTCTTTACTATTTTCCTGAGCAAAAAAAATTTGGGTTCTGTTCGTAAACCAACAAAGGATTGAAAAGCTCTTTTTGTCCACAGACAACTTTATCAGGGCTCTAGGAAAGTACTATAACAAAAACAAAATGAAAACAAACCTTGTACTTGTTCAGCATCAATATTTACCTTAATCCAGAGAAATGCTCAACCTCTCAGGTTGGTTCTCTAGGCAATGCAGAAAAGCCCAGCCAGCACTATGTAGAACAGGACCATGCTTTCTACAGCAAAGCAGGGTCTCTTCTCCAATTAAGTGCATCTCACAGGAAAACAGAAGCAAAGCCTCTCTTCCTGAGGTTTACTAGGGGCACCCACACCTAAGAAAGTTTCCCCTTTTTCAGCCTGTAGATGGCACCAGAGAGCAATAAAAACAGACAGCTCTTTATAGCCCAGAAGCTGAGGATATCTTTCAAATGACCCAGCCTGTCTAGCCAACTGGCAAAATGATGCCTCTCTTCTGATCAACAGATTCCAAGTGAAGCATCATTGGAGCCAGTTGTCTGAATTGGAAGTACCTTTTCTCTTCGCCTTCTTTGTTTTCTGTCTTATGTTTCTATTGATTTTTTTCCTATGTTCAACTTACATTCCTGCTTCTTATTTTGTCTCTTCATATAGTTTCTTTTTCTTTCCCCTTTCAAAGTTTTACTAATGTATTACTGAAATATTTCCATGAGAGATGTAAACATTTCCAAGAGAGATCTCTCATAACAGTAAAACACTGAAGTAATACAAATAATATAGTGACCGCATCTGGTATTCAATGCCCTCATTTCTCCATTTAAAAAATTAACAGAAATCTATTTTATATTTCTCCATTTGTTATCTCATGAAAAAAGAGATAAAACTATGTGGAAGTCGAGCAAATCAAATTTCCTCATTGGCTATATATATATATGATACATGTTTTATTATATACCATAAATCTATTAGCTCTCTGTCAAGTACACTTTTCTAAAGAATATAGGTCATCGTTCTTATTCATCTTGTTTAGGAGGTTTGCTTAAATTGTTCATTTAATATTCTAGTAAACACTATACTAAAAAGCTAGAATATAATGAAGCAGATTTTTTTTTTCAGTGTGAGCAAGTCACTTGGAGGGAGTTGCATTCTGACATACCATGAGACAGTGCTATTGGAGGAATCACTACCAACAAGCCCAATTTCTCTTCTTCCTTAACACTTAAAAAAAAAGACTGATCAGCCTTTTATCCTTTATAGGAGTTTTGAATGTGGGAGCTACATCAAAAGAGCTAGAATATTCTTACTTCTTACTCTTCCAAACCCTGTGATCCTTAGCTGTTTAAGAGAAAACCATCCCACTTTCTCTCATTTTATTTACCTCAGCCCTTTACTTTATGTATTCTAATCCATCTCCTAATCTACCACCTTCATTTGTGCCCTCTGGTTGTGGGAAGCCAATAAGATAATAGATAAAAATCTGAGATCCTCTTTTGACACCTCTTATGATCCATACCTTTTCTTATTGGAAAAACATTATAGACTTATTAAAAGCTTTGAGTCCTTAGCAGACCAGCAACTACTGAGTTAAAAATTTCTCTCCTTGATAATTAAGAAGCCTGAACTCTAAAAAAATATAGTCAAGGCTGGACACAGACAAAGACAGAGATAAGACTGAACCCAGACTATCTGACCAGGTGCAGACCTGTAAATAAAGGCAGAATGCAATTAGTAAACATCTCCATGAAATATATTTCTGCTCCCAGAATTAACCCCTACTAATTGGTGGTTGGAATTTGGCCCTTGTCCTTGTACCTATATCTCTACTTTTTAAACTTTAATGGATTGTGTATGATTTGTAACCCCTTCACAGCTGTGACTCTTTGTGTTCTTTGTTTGAAACCAGTATAAAATAAACTCCAAATCCCATAGCGTTAGATCAGCATGGGTTAACCACTAGTCTGGTTGTTCTCATTTTCTTTTTCCTGTCTTAACAATCCGATGCCACAAAACGCCACTCAGGACCCCTACCATATAGAGAGCTGGCTCTCTATATCTGGTATTCTTGTTCTATCATAAACAGATTTCCTTTGATCTTGGACCTGTGACTCTCAAGCTTTTTTCATCCTCTGGTACTTGTGAAGAACTGGCTTTCTCCAGAAGAGATCCACTACATCCATTGCATCCCTGGACATCCTTTCTAATAGTGGTTCCACCTTCTCTCATGCATTCAACACATTAGTACTGGAAAAGTTACCAATTTACTTCTATTGTTTCTCATAGAAACTTTCAAACCTTCCCTTTGACACTACCTCTAAGTAATCTCTTTTCCTTTAAGGTTCACTCAGTTGAAATATATCAGCTAATCCAGTAGAAATCTATCAGCACCAGGTCATTTTCTCTTCTTTTTCAAGTAGTTTAGGGTTCTGGCACCTATTTGTTGTTTCTAAACTAGTTTCTGCCATTATATCAGGGGATATTGAGCTACATATGCCTGAGCTGAGCCTTGAAATAATATAAGAATTTTCAGAGGTAGATATGAGAAGGAAATATATTCCAGGGATGAGGGGTGACCTATGCAAATACAAGAAGTCAGTGAATGGAATAAAAAATTAGAAGAAACAGATAGTTATCCAATTTGTCTGGAATATAGAAAGCATAAAGAGCAATAATTGAGATGGGACTGGAAAAGTAGTTTGGAATTATATGGTGGAGGATCTTAAATGCTAGGTTAAAGAGTCTATATTTTATTGTAGAGGATCCCCAGAAATTTTTGAGCTGTGAAATGACAGGGTCAGACCTGTTTCATAGAAAGTTTAACAGCTGACTGGGGGATGGATTAGAGAGGAGGATAGTGAGTAGAAACAAAGATACCAATTAAAAGGCTGTTATAATAATCCCAGTGACAAAGGAGGGTTTAAACTAGGGTGTCCTGTGAATGGAGAGAAGAGGAGGAGATGGAAGAGGACAGTGGCAGTCTTCTCTGGAATGAAAAGAGGGAGTGATTACAGGAGATGAAGTAGACAGTTCAGAGAATTTTAAAGGTTTCTAAAACAAAGATAAATACTGTTTTTTTTTGCTGCACACATCATAGAAGAATGTTGCAAGGGTTATTGTCTGTTTGTTTTACACGGAGGGTGATATGATTAAAGTAGCAGATGAAGGAGATGATTTAACATGTGTTAGGAATACTAGTGAGAAAGGTATAGTGGTCCTAAAGCAAGATGATTAGGGCGGTTGCTTTATATACACTTGTATTTGGCACTTGTATGGTGGTATTTTCAGTTTAATCTTTCCTGGGCAAAGGAAAAAGTAATAATGTTGCAGCCTAGGATCAGATGACTTTTTTTAAATTGCAAATTGCTTTAAATGTGAAGGAAAGCAAAGAATGTGAAGAAATTGTTTTGATGAATGACTCATTGGAAAGAGCTTAGATACCTGCTGTGAAAACAGCCTGTTTATATAAATGGAGTTATACATCATCATAGTGATCTGTCAGAAAGTTGTAGTAACAGATAGGTTAGAAAACCATCTCTGGCTTGGAAATAAGATAGAGCATTCACTGTAGAACAACCAACTGAGAGGCCATTCCTGAAAATGGATTCTGTGTATACTTCATTGAATTCATTCTTAAAGATGTGTCAAATGTCATATTACCCCTAAAAATGAAATGATTCATCAAATGAAAGGTAAAATATTAGCACATAAACTTTTCTTGTTTCAATATTCAAGATAAAAAGATTGATTATTTCCTAAAGTATTTTTCCTAAACTTGTAGTGGCAAATGGAAAGATTTAAATGTCAATTATGCAAAATATTGCATGCTTTGCCTCCTTTTTCCTTTTGTGAATTTAAAGGAGCAACAGAAAAAAATTTGGATGTTTTATACCATATCTGTGGTTATTCTGCTATTGTCCCATGCTGAAATTGCTCCTGACTGCTTAACCAAGAAGAATAATAAAAAAAATCATTGGCCAAGACTAATATCACAGGGAGAATATCTATATCTTCGCCATTTGCTTATTATCCTTATCTAAAAGAATTTTTGAAAAAACCTCCTAGTGGAAACAGAAGAACAACAACTGCTTGAACACATGGGTTGAGGTGGACATGATTGGGGATGTAGACTGGAAACTACCACACCAATGCAACTATCAACAATTTGGAAATAGGTCTTGATCAATGACCCATGTTAAAACCAGTGGAAATGTGCATCAGCCATGGGGGGGGGAGGGGGAAGTTGGAGAGGTGAAGGGGAAAGTAAGAGCATGAATTATGTAACCATGTTAACTTAAAAAAAATAAATATTAATAAATGTTTTTAAAAAATACCCTCCTAGTTTCCACTGTCACTAATCTGTCCCTCATTCAATTTCTTCTTTTATTAAATCCATTATCTTATACTATATATTTACTAAATCAAGAGATCTAAACTCTAATCCAGGCCCTTCTCATTCAGAATCATTTTTTGGGCACATGCCAGTAAATTCTTCATAGAAGATAGAGGCAGTGTGGCATAGTTAATAAGATCCTGGATGTGAGAACAAGAAAACTTGGGTTCAGATTCTATCCCCAACACTCACTAACTGTATGACCCTGGACAAGACACTTAATCTCTGTGTCTTTTTGGCAATTTACTAGGACTTATCTACAAAGTCATAGGCTAAATGTGACTAGCTTTGTAGGAAGGATTTTCCACAATTGAAGTAGAATGGAAACCCAGATGCAACAACAGATCCTTTGGACATATATTATTTTTATGTAGCTACTAGGGAGTTGTCTGATTTAATTTTTTTTATAATCTCTGAACTTTTATTCTCAGTACCCACAAAGTGGCAAGTTTGTAGATAGGATTTGTTGGGTAATGACATGGAAACCCATCAGTGGTTATTGACATCCTTTTTGTAGAATAGCTGTAAAAGTTGTTGTACGTTACCTTTTATCTCTGGCTGGATTATACTGCTTCATTAATTTTGTAGTTTTATCTATGAAGAAACTAATCTTGATTCCTTATTTTTTATTTTCTGTAACTTTTTAATAACATAGTAATGGAATTATATCACAAAAAGAAATTACTTCCATAGAATGGAACAATAAAGACATTCAGGTCTACTGTAAGATATATGCTATGGGATAGCTGATTCAAATATGAATAATAGGAGATTCTAGAAATACTGCATTTCCTCTGGTCTTTTTGGATTGATAATCTATAAAACAGCATTGCATTATGGTTTTTCAAATGTTTAGTTGACATTAATGATTATATCTTTGCAATTCACCAAAAACAAGATCTTTCTTTTTTTTCTTCTAATGGTATGAATATTAATTTTTCCAATAAGAGGACACATAATAATTTACAATGTTCTTAACTAATAACAATATTGCTTCCTTCCATTAACCAAATTAGAATGTGCTGAGCATATTTTTTTTTATTCTCAAAACACAGATTGAGACAAATTGACTATATTTCAATGTTAGAACCAAATGGTTAATATTGATATTGGGAGATCAGTCACCCTGACTGTAGAAAGCTAGTGCTGTATTTCTGAATGAGCTCCAGTGAGTGTAAATCTGTTCCAGTCCAGTTGGCCAATTAGCCATTTCCCATATATAGAATTCCATTTCTGTCTCTGACCTTTGTGATATTGGAAATTTTGAGGTCCCTGGTTTAAACTTCCGGTGGACATTTAAGACTTAAAAAAACTACATTTCCCATGATTCCTCATGTATAATACAGGTCCCTTAAGTCTGAGTAGGATGGCTTGTTGAAAGGATTTACGTGGTGTGATAACATTCCACTTCATGGTTTTTGTTCCTTTGTCTTTCCCCCTCCCATTAATTCCTGTGAAAGACCAGAATTAATCCCAGGTTTATGAAAACAAGGGACTTGGTAGAAGAGAAGAGTTTCAGACTTGGTTGACAGGGAAACCCCAAATGATTTTGAAGGGGTATAGTTTGGTAAGGGACAGTTATAAGACTTTCTTTTTGTAATTAAAACATTTTTATTTGTTTTTATCAGCCCAAATCTTACTACTCACCCTCCCATTCCAACTCTTTATATCCAACTGAGTACACTAGAAAAAAAATCCATTACGAACATATAGCATCAAAACAAATATCCACAAGAAAATTGTCTCGTGTTTGCATTCTTAGTCCTATACCTTTCAATCAGGATGTTTTATTAATTGTCCTCTGGGCTTCTAGTTGGTCTTTTTGCTTATAAGAGTTCAGCATAAAAGTATTTCATTATATTTATATACTATAACTTGAATGTCCATTCTCCAATTTATGGACACCTCTCTCAGATTACCATTCTTTGTCACCTCAAAAAGACCTATAAATGTTTTTATACATTGTTAGAGTTTGTTTTGTTTAAGATTGTGGCAGTTGACCTCACTCTTTTCTTTTACTCCACCATCTTGGCTCTGCCTCCCACAGGGACTTTCTAACGATAAACCAGACTTTGGGTAGAGAATTTGCCCTTGCTGGGGAGAAAACAGAATGTTAAAATGACAGATGATGCCTATTGCCACTTCTTAGCAGACTATTTTATATTTTGGGCCCTGGAGCTATAACTCTTCTTTTTGGAGAAGTCTTCATATTCAAGTATTTGAGAACTAACATGTTCTATTAATGGGGAAGAAAAAAACTGCCAAGCATTTTAAAAAATTAAATCTTTTTCAATGATCAAATATTTATTTTTTCTTTAGTCCACATAGCTTTCCCTTGAAAAAAGAAAAAAAAAAGAAAAAGAAAACCCTTGTAAACCAAATGCATAGTAAATCAAAACAATTCCCATATTGGCCAAGCTCCAAAATACCTTTCTTATTTTGAATCTCAAGTCCATTATCTTTATCTGGAGATGATAAAGATAATTTTTTATAGCCAATGTGGACATTGGTTTTGATAATGAAACCTTCTAGAATAATGGTTGATTATTATGTTGATTAGAGTTCTTAAGTCTTAAAAAAAAATTTTTTTTTTGTTGTAGCTAAGCATTGTTCCCAGTTTAAAACTGGGTATCTGAAGGGTCTTTTTTTCCCAGAAGAGCTGAAGTTTAAGCCTCTGAGTTCTAAGCCCAAAGAGAATTGAAAGAGCACATTCTTTTGCTTATGGTGAGAAGGTAATACCTGACCTAAAGATTCCAAGTGAAGTCGGAATCAGAGGAATCATACAAAAATACCACAACTCCATGCCCAGTGGAACTCTAGTTGACAGTGACCACAGGAACAGAAAAACACTCTTCTAAGAAACAGTCATGCTATTTATGTCAGCCCCCCCAAACCTTGAAATATTATTAATATTATTAATAAGATCCATAACCACTCAACAAAATTTTTCCTAAGAATTCAAACGGAGGAGAAATACCTTTTTCTCAACTATGAAAAGCAGTTAAAGGAATAATCTATTGAGGTAGTCTGTAAGTACATATCTTTTAAACAGGTATTATAGATAGGCAATGAGCTGGACCCATAATTAAATAGAGGAATAGCTGGATTGCATTTAGAAAGTTATTTCAATATATTGATTCCTTTCTTACTTCCTCTTTCCCTCCCTCTCTGTCTTTCTCTGCCCTTCTGTCTGTCTGTCTGTCTGTCTCACTCTCTCTGTCTTGTTCTTTCTTTCTTTCCCCTTATCTTCTGCCTTAGAATCAATAGTTCTAAAGCAGAAGAGTGGTAAGGTCTGGGCAAAGGGGGTTAAGTGACTTGTCCAGGGTCATATAGCTAAACCCAGGATCTCTCGTCTCTAGGCTTGGGTCTCAATCTGCTGAGTCACTTAGCTGCCCCTGGTGATTTCTTTCTATCAACAATATTTGGAATCCATGTATCAAAGAATGCCTGACATTTATTATCCTTATTACTTATTATGCTCATAACCCAACACTTTTAACAATCCCAAGCTACTCCCTAAAACAAAAGCCTATCTCTTTTGCATCAATATTTTTTCAAGGATGCTTTATGACTTTAAGTCATAGAATATTGTAGACTCTGGAGAATCAAAATTTCAGATGACTTAAAAGTCAGCAGAAAGACATAAAGGAGATATAAGTTTTCCTTCAATAGAATGCAACATATTATAAATGGTGATTTGTTTGCAAAAACTGATGTCAAAGAGTCTAAGGAATATATAGTCAGAAAAGGAGTTGGGTCAGTCATATAGTGAAAGATAACAAATGGATAGCAATAGTAGTGAACTGATATTCAAAGGAGGTTAAAAGACTTAGGACATAATCAAGTTGCTTAGGATGAAGTTATGAATAGGATATTTTCCACCATTGGAAGGAATATCCCAGTTGAAGAGAACATAGATCCTTGAATCATGGAGAAGGGTGAGTGGATTTAGAAGGCAGCTACAATAAAGAGTCAAAGGATCCTGTGTTCCTTTATCCCACTTTGAAGGCAGCTCCTCACTTCTTACACTATCTCCAACCAAATCCCTGATACTCCAAAGGAGAATGAGGGTAACAAAGTAAGAAGGGTACTACATATAGATAAGGAAAATGAGGCTCTGACATAGTTCCTAAGTCCTTGAACCCAGAACTTCCTGTGTTGAGGTTCTGTGCCCCTCCCTAAGAAGAGGGAAACGGGTTCAGAAATGGAGATGAGAGGGTGATAAAGACAATTTTTTCCTACGAGGCTTTCTACCCACTGAGTTAATTGAGCCGTCCATCCAATTGCCTTATCTGTAAAATAATAATAGCATCCACCTCACAGGGTTGTGAGCATCAAATATAAGATAATGCATGTAAGGTGTTAAATTAAAGTGAGCTATCAATATTAGCATTGCTTTCCCACCCATTCTCCCCAGTTCAGGGCTTTCCATCCAACTTCTCCATTTTCAAGTGCATAAAATATCTACTTCTTCTCCCTGGGAGGAGGCGAAAAAGAGGGGAAAAAAGAGCATATGTTCACACAAGACCTCCTCTCATCTCTCTGTCATCAGCACAGTACTTTCAGAATATTAAAGGGCTCTTTACAGCTACCTCCCCTACTGAGAGTCGACTGGATTTTCCTAAGTTTCTTGAGTTTTGAAAACTGTCACAATTGGGGAAAAATTACCAAGAGCTGAGCTACCAGGTTGTTTTTTTTCCTCTTTAAAGAAAGAAATATTCAGCATTGTGAATAACTCAACACTTAGATTCAATGAAAGTGCTAAATGGCAAACAGCTTATATAATTTGAAATATGTGTCGAAATGAACTATGGCCTTCTATGCCTGTATTTCTATGCTTCCCTAGCAGCTCAGTTTCAGGCCACAGGCACTGATAACAAAGAACAAGCAAAGATTCCTTTCTCTTCAAAGAGAAGTCCTTGCATAGTATGCACTGCACAGGTACAACATGGTTCTGGGGATGAACTCTTAAAAGGTTTATTTTGCCATTATAAAACCCATGTCATTTCTCTTCAGCAACATTTGCCTGAAAGAATATATGAAAGTTTTTCACAGTAATCTGTGAGCTATGTGGATTTTAATTCTTAGTGTGACTTCTTCCACAGGAAAAAGGCGATTCAATAAGATAATCAACACTTATTTATCCATTGTTATTGAGTACTTTGCTATTCTACAAGACAGAATTTTCCAAATAAGTGCAGCTACTAGGATCATAGATGGAGAGCTGTAATGTTGTGTGATTATAACTATCCTATTATATTGATAAGAAAACAGGCCCATAGACATGAAGTGACATGAGTAGTAAGTAGCAGAACCAGGATTTAAACTCAGGAACATACAACATCCAGTGCCCTTTGTTTTTAAAATTTTTTTTATTTTATGGTAAACCTATCAGCCATGGTAGAACAAACCTAACAACATGGTAGAACAGGGAAAAAGAATTGGATGAAGAACTGAACTTCTGGTACTTAAAATTTATATACAGTTTGAAACAAACAAACCTACCTTACCTACTGTCTTAGAACTGATACTAATTATTAGTTCCAAAGCAAAGAAATTATAAGAGCTGGGAAGTTGAGAGTAAATGACTTGCCCAGAGACACACAGTTAGGAAGGATTGCCCCCCCGGTTTTATAATAGCTTATAGTTTACACATTATATATATATATATTCATTATATATACATATCTACCTACCTACCTACCTGTCTGTCTGTTCAACTTCCCTGTAGGGTAAGATAGAATTCTATATCCCAATAGATCTTGCTGTTCTTCCCTCTCAGAACTGATTCCACTGAGAGTAAGGTTTAAGTATTACCTATTACCACTCTTTTCATTCCCTTATAATAATAATCCCTCCAGCACCCTGTGATAATTAGATTAAATTTACTCTGCCCAACTTTAGATTTAATCACCAAAGGTAAAAAAATCTCTACTTAACTCACAAGTTGGGTGGTCTGTGATCCACGTGTGCTAGAGTGAGTGACAAATCAAGATTTACTGACTGCCTCCTGGGCAGTCCTAAGAAAAGCATCTGTTGTTATTGGACACATAAACTAAGAGGAAGGCACAGGAAGTGTTATAATGAATTTCTGGGACAAAATGGACACCACTTTGAGTGACAAGATCATCAATTGGAGACCTTGGAATGTACCCAGGTGCTGTGAGTCAGGGTCAAAAGTCAGTTGGAGCCAACCCTAGAAATACCCATCATGCACAGCACAAGACAGCTCATTCTGGAGCAATCTTGGGAGGTGGGAGTTTCAAGAAGAAGGGTAGGCTTTATATCTGCAATTTAACTTCCTTGCCTGAGAGACCTAGAGAGCTATTATATCTACCATCGATAGAGGAGAGAGAGAGAGAGAGAGAGAGAGAGAGACAGACAGACAGACAGACAGACAGACAGACAGACAGACAGACAGACAGACAGACACAGACAGACACAGACAGAGAGACAGAGACACATATACCACTGTCATTCAAGAAGATCATCAGCCTTCCTTATTCTTTGGCTTGGCTCTGGCCAAGTCAAGCCAGAGTTAGTAAGAGGGTGAAGAATCTCCAGCCTCTACCTGATCCAACAATCTATATAATTTGATTATCTACTTGGATATTTAGGAATAGGATTCCCAGATCCTCCATCCTTTCCCTTGTTCCTAACCCTATTCAGCCAGAATTAAATATAGTTGTTTATTACCAAGTCAAATATTGAAGTACCTTTCCTGAGTGATGAATATATCTAAAGCCATTAGGAAGGGGAAGATAGTCATGCCATCAGACTCTTAGCATTATCCAATCAGTGCACCAATAGCCCATATCAACATTCAAACCAATCCCAGTTTTGAGGAACTATAGAAGCTGACAATACACACAACTTCTCAGTGGTTCCCTGCCTGGGCAGGTGTTGAAAGGAGATAACTGGCAGGCTCAGTCCAGCAGAGCCTATCAGGTGGGGAGAGGCATAACACTTCTTGCCAGTAGCACTCACACAGAGGTCTGAAAGTGTGTGTGCTCTTTCTCCTCATTTCTTTTTAACAGAAGTGATATAAAACAGGCCCCTTTAAAAAGAGACCTCAGGGAGCTCAGGTCCTTTCTTCTGGTTTGTGAACAGGACCTGAAGGAGCACTTCTGGTTCGTGACCTGGACCTGGGACTCTGAGACCTTGGTGAGACTGTTCTAAAATATTTTCTATGGAATTCCACATGATGAGTATAAAGACTGAATCTTCTTGAATTTCTCTTAAGGAACTTCCATTTTAATAGACTCTGTGAGTGAAGCTTTTCCTTCGTTTGCCTCCAAGGCCCTTTGGGCCTCTAAGTTTTCAGCCTTGGGATCAAGGCCAGATTTCCCTTGGCTGAGGGTTAATTAGATCTACCTGGATTAAACTAAGGGATTGGAGCAAATTACCTACTGTGTTAGATTACTTATCCTATCTTATCTTCTCTCATTTCCTTATTTGTACTTCCTCTTCTCATTTGTAAATAAATTTCCATAAAAGTCATTTTAACTTGAAGTTATTCTTAATTGGGGTTTGATAATTGTTCAATCCCCTGGCAACCAACCTTTTAATACTTACCCAATCAAAAAAAACCCTTTACCCCTTACACCCCATGCACCTCTGATGTGGTATAATTTATTCTATTTTTCTTCTTCCTTCAAGTTTCTCTTAGTAACAGCCTCTTTTTTTGTAACTCCCCATTTTTTTTACATATCATCTTAAACAACTTAATATCACAATCTCTGACCATGAATATTTCTTTTATCTACTATGATAATGAAAATAATTTTAAGAATTACAGGTATTATTTTTCCATATAGGAATATAATTAATTTGACCTACTGAAGACCTTAAAATTTTTTCCCACCTCTTTCTTGTTTATCTTTTTATGGTTCTCTTGAATTTTGTATTTGGACATCATATTTTCCATTTAGTTCCAGCCTTTTCTTTAGGAATGCTTGGAAATCTTCTATTTTATTAAATACCCATAATTTCCCCCAAAAGTATATAGTCAGTTATGATGGGTAGGTGATTTTTGGTTGTAGACCCAATTTTCCTGCCTTCTTGAATATCAGATTCTAAGACTTGTGGTCCTTTAATGTGGAGGCTGCCAGATCCTGTGTAATACTGACTGGAGCTCCTTGATATCTGAATTGTCTCTTTCTGACCACTTACAGTATTTTCTCCTTGTCCAGGATGCTCTTGAATTTGGCAATAACATTCCTGGGGGTTGTCTTTTGGAGATTTAATATAGGAGGTGATCTATGGATTCTTTCAATGTCTATTTTGCCCTCTTGTTTAAGAATATCAGGGCAGTTTTTTGAAATAATAAAAGAGCCTGTAACCAATGTTTGACAGAAGGGAGAGAGAAAAAGTCTATGTGGTGAGTCTCTTTTCCTGCTCTCCCCTGGGGCCAAATATACACTGTGAGACTTTAAGGGGATGTCACCCCAAAACTGGGTAACCTGAATGGTTGTGCTGCCTGATAGGAGTCGGGGGCAAGGCTTCCCTATAAGATGAGGTATGTGGTACCCCAATCTGATCCTGAATAAGGATGGGGTTTGCACAAACCTCCCCATGATCAGTTAATTTCACAGTGGCAGGGGTCATCTGGCTTCAAGATGGAGGCAGCTAGACCAGGCTGTGGTTCCCCTCTCCCTTGTTGTCTCTCAGGCACTCTGGAATGTTATCTGACTGATGAATGGCTTTTATTATTCGAATTCAGGTATTGGGGAAAGGGGTGAAGGGCAGAGGGATTTTGGGGTGCCTTCTCTATTTCAATGGAGTCCTTGGGTGGGAACCTTTTGGGGTTCCCACTCCTAAGCTTCTTTCCCTGCCTCTTCTCCTTCTGTTTCTATCCTTTTCTATAATTGTAAGTTTTGACTGAAAGGGGGTCTCTCAGCAAGGTTGGGTAATGGGAGAAGGAGACTAAGAGATGCTCCCAAAATGGAGTCCAAAAACTTAGCTGACTTGATGAAGTCTAGATGGGTGAGATGTGATGGAATGGCTTTGACCAGGGAATCAGGGTTTCAATGTCCAAAGAAAGATCCTCAGGAAGCCCTCAGGACTGGATCTGAGTTGGGATGTCTTCCTCTTCTTTCCTCCCAATCCTCTGCCCGAAGACCTCTCTTCTCTTCTTCCTTCTCAGAGAAATTCCCAGAATTCTTTCTGGTCTCAACTGTCAGCAACTGTCCACAACTGTTTTCTCTGGCTCCTTTTGTCTCATCCACCCTTGTACAAATCTTATCCTTTCATTTCTTAGTTAATTTCTTGTAATATGATGTCAAGGCTTTTATTTTGTGCCAGGCTTTCAGGTAGACCAATTATTCTCAAATTTTCTCTCTTGGATTTGTTTTCTGGGTCAGTTGTCTTTTCAATGAGATATTTCATGTTTCCTTCTATTTTTTCAATCTTTTGATTTCGCTTTATTAATTCTTGCTGTCTTGTGAGATCATTAGCTGCTACTTGCCTAATTCTAGTCTTTAAATACTGGTTTTCAGCTATGATCTTTTGATTTTCCTTTTAGGTTTGGTCTATCCTGGTTTTCATGGGTTCCAGCAGGTCAGTCCTCTTTTTCCATATGGACAATTTTGTTTTTTAAGCTGTTATTTTCTTTTTGTATTACTTTAATTTCTTTTTCTCACTTTTCTTCTATCTTTCTTACATGGTTCTTGAATTCCTTGAGAGCTTGTGACCAATTTCCATTTTTTTTTTTTTTTTGGAAAGTTTGGATGTGTTTTCTTATTTGTCACTCTCTGCTGTTGCTTTTGTAGTTTGCTCTTTTCCCCCATAGAAATTATCCAGGGACAAGAGTTTTTTTCTCATTCCTTTTGCTACTAGTGGATTGGGGTTCCTGCATCTTGGTGGACATTGCTTTCTTAGTTTTTGTCTTGCAAGTCTTTGCCTTGGTATTATCTACCCTTCCTAGCCAGAAGCCTGAATGAGGGCAGGTATATCAGTGATATTCTTTGCTTATTGTGCTTTAAAGCATTTTGCCCTGCGGCTATCTTTCCAGCCTCTGCTGCCTGGGCCAAGGCCAGCCCTGTTTCTGCCCAAGCTCCATGCTCTGCTGCCTAGGTTCTGTGCTCTTCAGTTTTGAGTCTCAAGTCTCACCACCAAAGCCCTGCACTGCCCTCAGGGGTAAGTCAGTGGTGCTTTCAGCTAGCCCCCAAGAATTTAGAGATTGCCCTGGCCCTTGCTTTGACTCTGGTACTGTAGGTGGTATGGGGGAGGGGTGATTAGCTTGTGCTTTGATTAGTGCAGTTTCACTCCTTTATAGTGTAAGAATACTCAAACACTGCCTGCCTTTAAGGCCGTGTCCAGTGGGAGAACCCCTTTACTCATCTCTTTTTGATTTCTGTCCTTTTCAGATGCTTTGTAATTATTAGTTGGAAGGAGATTCAGAAGGCTCCTGCTACTACATCATCATCTTGACTTCTCACTGTACCTGTTTCTTAATATTTATCTGAGGAATAAACAATCCTACTCTAGTTCCTCATTACAATACTGGGTGAATGTTTGTTTTACATAAAAAACAGCACAGTGTTGTATTTTTTCTAATCCATTTTTCTCAATATAATTGGTAACTTCCTTATATTCACAGTTATGCTTGATTGACATATTTTGGGATAATGTTCTTTGGGGGTAAATTGTGTATCTTCTGTAGCTTGTAAAGTACTGTCCTGTCATCTCTGGGTGAGAGCTGACCTCTACCTTCCATCCCATTCCACCTCTGAAACAGTAGCCCTGTTCTTGGTTCTGGAGCTCTACTCAACTTTGGTTCCAAATCCCACCCATTGCTGTAGTTTATAGTGTCCACCTGTCTTCTGGGACTTCCCCTCAACCTGGCCATTATAGCTCTGTCTAATTACTTGTAGCTGCTTTCCAGCTGCTTCAGATCTTTGTCCCTAGAACATCTCAATGGGGCATTATACTTATTTCAAACCTGAAATTAAGATTGAACCTAAACCCCTAGTCAGGATAGCTTGACATATGATAGGGCAAAATATGAAATAACCTAGTAAAAAAAGGTTTGAACTTCTGAGCATATAGATTTATTAAGCAGTGTCTTCCAATTGCATACCAAAAGATTAGATAACTTGATTTTAATTGGAGGAAAGTTAAGGGTCTTTCCAAGTTGGGAGGGGGAAGACAAATAAGTGTAATTCTCTGAAATCAGAAAAAGAAATATTCCATTCCCCTCCATGTGTTTATATCCAATGAAAGGAACAAGGAAACAGTAACTGATTGGTCAGTATGGGGCCAGGATTCAGATAAGACATATAGGTTGCTTGAGATCTATAATTAAGAGAAAATTCCTTGTATAAGGCTTTGGATTTGACTGCATTTCTGGTCAGCATAATCTAGGTCCTTAGTTAAGAGTCTCTAGTTTTTGTCCTTCATTCTTGAAGTAGGTCAAAATGACATTGCTGGATGTGTCTTTTGATTCATGCACAAATTGGATTTAAGTGAGGCAGAGTAGCACGAAGTTGTTGATCTCACTTTCTTCCAGTCATTGGAAGTTCAATGACAAAACAAAAGCCAGGATAACTGATCATGACTAGATATACACTTAGTGATCTTGGCTTCTTCAATGTTCAACCAAGCTCTAATCACTTCACAGTGCCTGCTTTTGCTGTCTTCATTGTCATTGGAACAAATTGTTTTCATCTAGCCCTTTCATTGGCCCATTCATTGCATGTCTGGAGTAGACATCCCCCTAACTTACTAATGCATTTGAAGTCTCTTGGTTTCTCTCAACTTGGTTAAATCTACCTGCTAAGATGATATGTGGCCTCCACACATGCTACAACTTCAGCTTTCGCCTCTGGCTAGAAAATTCTTTAAATAGCAGTAAAGGGAGTCCAGCTTCCTAGCATGCAGAATTAGGTTCAAACAATGCAATAACATTTTCTTCCAGTTCTCACTACTGAATAAAGTTTTCTCAAAAGACATGAAGTGGACTAGACCCATAATTGAATAAAAAGTAAACTGAACTAGATCCAGAACTGAGTCATAAGAGTCAATGTGGTTCACACAATTTTCTCAAAGGACTTTCTGGTTGTGTGTGTGTCTGTATATGTATGGCTATATAGTCATCTATCCATAAGTCCATGGTTTCAAGCAGTGGTCCCTGTCATAGTACTATAGGAGATTACATTGGTTTCAGAGAAGTCACCCAGAGTATCCCTACACCCCAGGTATCCCTGGCCTTCTTTTCTTGTTTTGTCTCCTACAGGGAGTCCCCAGCTCTGGGAGTGGTCCTTATTTTAGATCCTGTCTCCTCTGCTTTTCCATTATGGGATGACAGTAGTGCTTTTCTTTTGTTCTATATTTTCTTTTGACATTTTTCTTTGTTAACAGATATCCCTCAAAGGATTGGGGTTTGTGTAGAAACATTCACATTGTCATTTCAAATGGAAATCTCCATTGCTCTCTCTCTCTCTTTTTTAATTTAAAAATAAAATCTGAACTTAACAAAAAAATTAGCATTTTCCATACACATTCTAAGAAAAGGATTTTATTTGAAACTCTATCTATTAAATATAACTTACTTTTCTTTAAAAGTATAAAATAGAGTCAGCATAAAACAGTCAAAGCTGCCCTGCCCTTTTGTGATTCCCGCTGGCCTTTTTTCTGTTTTCTTCTCTCTCTCTCTCTCTTTTTTTTTTTAGTGGGGAGTAGGATGGAGTGGAAGGCCCTTTTCCTATCTTCTCTCCACTACCTTCCCTTGTAAAAATAGGAAGAAAAACAAAACCTTTGTAACAACACACATAATTAAGCAAAACAAATTTTGACATTATTAATATCACAAAATCTCAGTTCCTTACAATATTAAAGGACTCCTAAAGAATAAAACACTTAATTTAACCATTTTTACATGAAACTCAAGAGAAAATGTGTTACAGATCCTGTATCCTTTATTAGAAAATGATGAATATAATTATACCTTCTCTTTAATGTTGATACAGGGTAATTATTAGAAACATTAATTATTGCACTGGCTGTCAGGGGGACTTAGGGGATATTGAGGTATGGAGGCTTTGTTACTCATTTATCTCTATTTCCCCACAAATTTTGAAGGTTTCTACTCTTTATTACTGCTTTTAACCTATAGAAATTATAGTTTTGATTAACAGAGATATATGTGTGAGGACTGGGTGAAGGAAGATAAAAGAATTAGAGATTGTGAAGAAATGATACAAGATCTGAATGAATTCTTTTAGGTAAGTGATAAGAAGTATCTTCCAATTTATTTTTTGCCATTTAAGTAAATCATGTGTTTGACTTTATGGGAAGAGTTATTGGATATCCAAATTCAACTCAGCTCTACCAATCTTTATTAAATACCTAGAATGTGAAGTCATCAGGGATAGGCAAAATAAAGTTATTCCTGCCTTCAAGAAGCTTACATTCTGTGATAATTAGATTAAGTCTACACTGCCCATCTTTAGATTTAATCACCAAAGGTGAGAGCACCTTCCAATTCTGGGAGGTCCTAACCCATGTGTGCTAGAGTGAGTAACGAATCAGAATCAACCTACTGCCCCCTATGCTTTCTATGAGAAAGTGTCTATTGTGATTGGACACACAGGCTAGGGGAAGGCACTGGAAGTGACTCATACGTGACCCCTTTAAAAGAGGGAGTTGAGTGAGTGAGGCTGCTTCTGTTTTGGTGAAGGGGACCAGAGGGAGCTTTTCTGGTTTGTGATCAAGACTGTTCCACATGGTGAGTTTAAAGACTGAATCTTCTTGAACTTCTATTAAGAAACTTCCTTTTATAGACTCTGTGAATGAAGTTTGCTCCATTCACCTCAGGGCTTCAGGCCTTGGCTGAGGGTTAAGATCTACCTGGATTAATTAGTGAGGTAGATTCTTATTTTCTTCCTCTCTCTCTTCTCTCATGTAAATAAACTTCCATAAAAGTCAATTTTGATTTGAGATTATTAATAATAATAGTTCAATCCTCTGGTGACCATCTTTAATATATTGAACCAATAAAACCCCTTTTTCACCCATATAATTCTTATGGAAGAGCTACAATATGGACATGGAGAAGCAAATATGTATTACATTGTAATTTCAGGTGGGAGAACCAACAACTTGGCTGGGATCAGAATCAGGAATAACCATGTGTAAAAGACTGAGCTGAAGAAAACACCAAGGTCTTAAAAAGAATAGGGTAGGGGGTGGAGCCAAGATGGTGGAGAAGGTACATGGGCCCATCTGATCTTTTCCAAATTACCCTTCAAAATACTATGATATAATGCCTCAGAATGAATTTTGGAGTAGCATAACCTACAAAAAGATGGGGTGAAAGTAATTTTTCAGGCCCAAACACTTAGAAGGCAAGCATAAGGGTTGTAGTGACCTGGGTGGGGGTGGAGCACAAGCATGCCAAGGCAAGCCTTCTGTGGCAATGGGCCCTGGCACAGCTGAAGCAGCTAAAACTTCTAGAATTCTCAACCACAGAAGATAAGGGGGGGGGGCGGTCAGACAGCTATTCAGAAGGAGATTAGAAGAGTTTCTTTGCTGGCTCTGGGTGTATTGCCCATATGCTGCAGGTAGCAGTCTGAGGCAAGGTTTCTGGGTGAGGAGGAATACTGGCACACACCAGTGCTTGTGGACACATGGGGAGCAAGAGACCCTGGTCATAATTCCAAGGGGTAAAAGAGTGCTTGTGGTTATTCATAGATACGAAGAGTATGAAACATATCTCTCCTTATACCATACCCTTGGAAGAACTGAAAACAGATAGATTCCCAGACTCTGTCCTGAAGGTAGCTACACAAAAACCTGAAGCATGGAACAGTGTTCCCTTCACCATAGTGAGTCCAACTTTAACAGTTTTTTAAATTAAAAGGAAAGAAAAAGGCTGGGACATGAGCAAATAACCAAAAAAGAAACTCAACATAGCAAATTATTTTGGAGACAGGAAGATCAAAATTTAAACTCAGAAGAAAAAGTCAATCTGCTACATCTAAACCCACCAAGAAAAATATTAATTGCTTACAAGTCCAAAAAAGAATGGAGGAGCTCAAAAAGAATTAAAAAACATATGAGAGGTAAAAGAAAAATTAGAAAAAGAAATAAGACTAATACAGAACAGTCTTGAAAAAAGTCAACAGCTAGATGAAAGAGGCATAAAGAAATACTAAAGAAATTAACATCTGAAAAAACAGAATTCACCAATTGGAAAAAGAGGCACAAAAATCAAATGAAGAGAAGAAATTTTTAAAAAGCAGAGTTGGCCATATGGGAAAAGAGGTACACAGATTCACTGAGGAATAGAACTCTTTTCAATGTAGATTTGGCCAACTGGAAAAAGAGGTATAAAAGCTCACTCAAGAAAAAATCATGCTTTAAAAATTAGAATTAGGCAAGTGGAAGTTAATGATTCTAGGAGACATTAAGAAACAATCAAACAAAGTCAAAAGAATGAAAAAAATGGAAGAAAATGTGAAATATCTTGTGGGAGAAACAACTGACTTGGAAAATAAATTCTGAAAAGATAATTTAAGAATTATTGGACTGCTTGAAAGCAATGATCAAAAGTTTAGACCTTATCTTTGAAGAAATTGTCAAAGAAAACTGCCCTCATATCCTAGAACCAAAGAGCAAAATAGAAATTGAAATAATCTACCAATCACCTCCTGAAAGAGATCCTAAAAGGATAACTCACAGGAATATTATAGCCAAATTCTAGAACTCCAAGGTCAAGGAAAAAATATTGCAAGCAGTCAAAAAGAAACAATTCACATATCATGGAGTCATAGTCAGGATTACACAAGATTTAGCAACTTCTATCTTAAATGATCAGAGGGCCTAGAATAAAATGTACAAAATCAATTGGGTATAGGAGAGGAAGGGAATAAGAGAACAAGGGGTAAGGCTGATAGAAAAGAAGGCAAATTGGGGGAGGCTGAGATCAGAAACTAAACAAGGGGAAATAGGATAGAGAGTAATATACAGTAATCATAATGGTGTGAAATTTTTTTATAAGTTTATCTGATCTAGATCTCATTTCTCAAATAAATAGAGAAATGAGTCAAATATATAAGCATGTTAGTCATTCTCAAATTGATAAATGGTCAAAGCATATGAACAGGCAGTTCTCAGATAAAATAATTAAAGCTAGCTTTAGTCATGTGGAAAAAATATTCTAAATCATAGAGAAGTGCAAATTAAAACAACTCTGAGTGGAGCATCAGGGTAGCTCAGTGGATTGAGAGTGTAGGAAAAGTTTGGCACAGAAAGGA
The DNA here is from genome assembly GCF_016433145.1 of Gracilinanus agilis. Classification (NCBI taxonomy): domain Eukaryota; kingdom Metazoa; phylum Chordata; class Mammalia; order Didelphimorphia; family Didelphidae; genus Gracilinanus; species Gracilinanus agilis. The sequence goes on from NC_058135.1 coordinate 130,059,690, forward strand.
GATTTTTGGAATTTGCAAGAAAGCCTGAAGAGCAAGAGTGACAGTTGGAAGGAACAAGAGAGGCTTGTGGGTAATAGAACTAGGAGGAGGGTCTTTGTCTCTAAACTTGGTGCTGGACAGAGGACCTTCCTGACCTCAGGATTCAACATTTGGATTACTTGGATTTTCCCTATCTTTCCCTAGGTGTCTTGGAGACCTGAAAGTGTTCCTGTTTCTCCTAAATAATACCAAAGAGGCTGATTAGACATCTACAGCAGCTGGAGGGATCTTTGACCGGGAAGGCTTGCTGAACCAGCCTGAAGACATTCTACTCATCTCTGTGCCAACTGAGAAAGACCTTTGCTACCTTCTCTGTAGATTAGATTAGATGACAAGTTAGAGGAAGTAGGAAAGAGCATTTTTGACCAAAGCCTTGGGTGTGGCCCAAGCCAAAAGGACCCCATACCTATAGTGACTGAATAGGGTTTCCTACCTCACTCTCCACACCCATCCTTGAGCCTGTGTTATAATAAACCACCCTGTTAAGATATCTGCAGTCAGATAGGTTTCTTTGAGAATACCTGATTAGGGTTGAAGGTGTGAGGAAAAATTTTTGGGAAAAAATTCTATTAAGCTTTGGTTAAGCTAAACCCTGAAGCCGTCTCCCATTGTTGCTTTCCCTGACAGGGACTGAATACAGAAAGGATTTTCTGGGGGCAGCCAGGCATTTTGCTAAGCCCTGGTTAAACATCAACAACAAACCCCATAGAAGTCTCTTATCTGTACATGGGTTCCTGTCCATCCCTGTATCAATACCATCACAGGGATAATCCCCTTGAAGCCCTCAGTGTTAAGGTGGAGGACAACCCAGATAAGATAAGCTTAACACACACACACACACACACACACACACACACAAAGTTTATCAAACAAACACACCTTTGGGGTTCTCTCCTTCAATCATTCTAACAAGAGCCAGGCCTAGAGATGTGAGGTCCTAGGTTCAAATCTGGCCTCCGACACTTCCTAGTTGTGTGACTCTAGGGCAAGCCCCATTGCCTAGCCCTTACCACTCTTCTGCCTTGGAATCAGAACACAGTATTGATTCTAAGGTGGAAGGTAAGGCTTAAAAAAAAAAAACCCAAACAACTCAACTCTGAGGCATTACTCCATATTTATGAGATTGGCTCTTATGGCAGAAAAGGAAAATGACAAAACTAGGACTTGGAAAGGATATGGGAAAATTGAGATACTAATGCACTTTTTTTTTTTTTTTTTAATAACCCTTAACTTCTGTGTATTGACTTATAGGTGGAAGATTGGTAAGGGTGGGCAATGGGGGTCAAGTGACTTGCCCAGGGTCACACAGCTGGGAAGTGGCTGAGGCCGGGTTTGAACCTAGGACCTCCTGTCTCTAGGCCTGACTCTCACTCCACTGAGCTACCCAGCTGCCCCACTAATGCACTTTTGGGGGAGTTGTGAACTGATTCAACCACCGAGAGCAATTTGGACCTATAAAACAATACATATTCAGTGACCCAGCAGTACTTTATTAGGTTTATAACCCCAAAATATAAAAAACAAAAAGGGAAGGATTTATATGTCCAAAAATAATTAAAGTACTCCTTTTTGAGGGCAAAGAATCAAAAAATAAGGGGATATCCATCAATTGGGGAATGGTTGAATAAATTATGGTAAATGATTATAATGGAATACTATTGTTGTATATGAAATGATAAGCAAGAGGAGCTCAGAAAAACCTGGAAGACTTAAATGAACTGAAGAAGAGTGAAATAAGTAGAACCAGAAGAACATTGTATACAGTGACAGGAACATTGTACAATGAACAACTGTGAATAACTTAGCTATTCTCAGCGATAAAATGATCTAAAACTAAACCAAATTCATTATAGGACTCAAAAAAATACCACCTGCTTCCAGAGGAAGAGAACTGATAGTCTGAATCCAGAACAAAGCAAACTTTTCCACTTTCTTTCTTATTTTATATTCAAGTTTCCTTCCACAAAAGTATTAATTTGGAAAAATGTTCTTCATGATTTCACATGTAAAATCTTTATGAAATTGCTTACCATTTCAAGGGGGAGTTTGGAGAATGAAGAGGGAGAGGAGAGAATTCAAGACTCAATATTCTTTGAAAATTTGTAGAAACTTTTGAACATATAATTGGGGGAAAAATAAAATAAAAAGAATAGGACATGTGCTAGACTTTATGGTAATAATTGAAACTTCTATAGGAGAAAAGGTAGACAAAGTCATCTTATGAGAAAAGATTTTGAAAATATCATGGAAATAAGTATTTGGGGAGGCAAACCTAGTTCCTTTTCTAATTTGGACCCCAAGGTGAAGGCAGCCTTCACATGAGGCTACAATAAAGAGGTGCACCTCACACCATATTCACTTCAGGTAACCAAGATGTCTAAACAAATTGGAATCCCATCTTTGAGTTCAGAATATAGTGATGAGTTAAACGAAGACAAATCTCAATCTGATGAAAAGGATCAAGATGGTATTGAAACTGATGCGATGATCAAGAAAAGGATATAATCTTCATGGGTTTCAAAACTAGTAAAAGATATAGAAAACAAAAAAGCAAAGGGGAAAAGTTAAAAAAAATCCTAAGTAAATTGAATTATCCCATATATTCAAGCGCTTTGTAATAACTATTATTGGTTGGAGCTTCTGGAAAAAGCCTGTATTTATCAGAAGAACTGTGGTTTGGTAGTAAAAAAATGGAAGTGTTTGATGATTATTATTCAGAGATCTAGACACAACTAGAAGGTTTTAACCAGTTGGCTAAAAATGCTCCTCTTATACAGGGTAGTTTGACTCCTTGTTCTTCCACTTTTCAATGGCAACATAATTACATCATTGTGCTTCAATGCTAACATGTACAATTCTTAGAAAATTCAGGCTTTGCGTACCTCTGCTGTGTTTGTACCCCAAAAAGATGGTAAGGAAAAAAACTTGTACAAAAATATTTATAGCCACACTCTTTGTGGTAGCAAAAAACTGGAAATTGAGGAGGTGTCTATCGATTGGGGAATGGCTGAACAAATTGTGTTATCTATTGGTGATTAAATACTATTGTGCTAAAAGGAATAATGAACTGAAAGAATTCCATGTGAACTAGAATGACCTCCAGGAATTGATGCAGAGTGAAAGGAACAGAACCAGGAGAACACTGTACACGGAGATTGATATATTATGGCACAACTGAATCTAATAGCCTTTTCTACTAGCAGCAATGCAATGACCCAGGACAATCCAGAGGAAATAGGAAGAAAGAATATTGTCCACATCCAGAAAAAGAACTATGGAAACAGAAATGCATTAGAAAAATATGTGATCAATCACATAATGTGATAGGGATATGATTGGAGTTTTGATGTTAAAAAGGATCTCGCTACTGCAGATATGAATAACACAGAAATAGGTTTTGAACAATGATACATGTGTAACCAAGCTTGTAAGATTTGGGACAGAGAAGAAAAGAGGGGGAAGGGATCATGAATCATGTAACCATGGAAAAATATTCTAAATTAAAAAAAAGAAAATTCAGGCTTTGAGGGTAGATTTTAGTAGTCAAATATTAACATGCTTAGGTTCAGCAATAACACATAGTAACTTTTTCAGGCTTCAGAATGGATTATATCATATTAACCTCCATAGGGTTAGTGTTTGTTTCTCTCTCTCTCTCTCTCTCTCTTTTTTAAACAGCTAGTTACTATTATGTGGTGAAATTTTGTAAATAGAACATAATGGAAAAATCACTTCTCAGATGTGGGCATTTCTTCTGTATATTGTCAAATATGTCATAAAATCTGCAATAATATTATTTTTACATAATTTAGAAAAAAACCAAATATTTAGGGAGTACAGTGATCCCTCACCTATCTCAAGAGTTATGTTCCACAGACCCCCAGGATAGGTGAAAATCCTTAAAGTAGGGTTTTATATTATATAAACCCTTTGATATATATATATCAAAACCCCTTTTTGCCCATATATAGTAATGTATATATTACTATATATGGGCAAAAAGGGGTTGGTAAATAGTAAAAGGTTAGGTCACCAGGGGATTGAACAATTATCAATCCCCAATTAAAGAATAACCTCAAGTTAAAATGCCTTTTATGGAAAATTTATTTACAAATGAGAATAGGAAGAAGAAATAAGGAAATAAGAGAGAAGATAAGATAGGATAAGTAATCTAACACAGTAGGTAATTTTCTCTGATCCCCTAGTTTGATACAGGTAGATCTAATTAACCCTCAGCTGAGGGAAATCCAGCTTTGATCCCAAGGCCAGAAACTCAGAGGGCCCTGAGGTGAATGAAGCAAAAGTTTCAGTCACAGTCTCTTTGAAAGGGAAGTTCCTTAAGAGAAGTTCAGGAAGATTCAGTCTTTACACCTGAATTCCAAAGGAAAGATTTAAGAACAATCTCACCAGCTTCAGAGCTCCCTCAAGTCCTGGTCACCAACCAGAAGAGCTTCTTCAGGTCCCATTCACAAACCAGAAGCCCCTGACTCACTCAACTCTCTTTTTATTTTTATTTTTATTTATTTTATTTTTTTAAATTTTAAACCCTTAATTTCTGTGTATTGACTTATAGGTGGAAGAGTGGTAAGGGTAGGCAATGGGGGTCAAGTGACTTGCCCAGGGTCACACAGCTGGGAAGTGTCTGAGGCTGGATTTGAACCTAGGACCTCCAGTCTCTAGGCATGGCTCTCAATCCACTGAGCTACCCAGCTGCCCCTCAACTCTCTTTTTAAAGGGGCCTTTTTTTTGCATTACTTCCTGTGCCTTCCTCTTAGTTTGCATGTCCAATCACAACAGACGTTTTTCTTAGGACTGCCCCAGAGGCAGTAAGTAAATTCTGATTTGTTACTCATTCTAGGACAGACCACCCAACTTGTGAGTTAAATGGAGATGTTTTCACCTTTGGTGATTAAATCTAAATATGGGCAGGGTAGATTTAATCTAATTCTCACTATATATATATATATACATATATATATATATATTTAAGACTTTATAAATTCTTTTCATTCTCCTATAAACCTTTTCCACACTCTTATTAAACTTACAGTCACTGAGCCAATCAGCACCCAGGATACAGAACACAGTGCTATGGTTTATTGCCTTTCATTCCATCAGCCAATAGTGTGCTGCAATAAGTGTAACTCCATACAGAATTAGATATATTTTTTTAAAAAAATCTCATACAGTGAAGCCAGGATAAGTGAACTGCCAAATAATGAGGAACAACTATACTTGTTAAGTATTTTTAAAAGGCCTTAAAAAGTGAATTAAAATTTAAATTAGTATGAAATGTCTGTGAGTCAAAGTTTGGAGACAGAAATATGCTTGAGGAGTGTGTCATTTGAAATTATTGTAAGCCCTGGAAAACTATGTCTCCCAGGACTCTCTCTGTTACAACTTCTCCTGATACCTCCCACTTCCTCTGGGGGAAGTGTCAGGGAAAGTATGAAAGAGAAAGTTTGGCGCCTTTTCTCTCTCTCTATGATGGAAGCTCAGCTCTTTACCTTGAGTTCTCCCTAGCTCTCTCTGACCCTGGAGGTCTGATCAGTTTTCCCCCTGGGGCTGGGGACCTACCTCTTCCTTTCCCTTCCTGTACCTTCCTCTCTCCTTTCTCCTACCATCCTATCCTCCTACCTTCCTTCCATCACTTTAACACACAGGAGCTAAGTCAGACTAGAGTGAGAATCTACTGGGAAATATTTAGGTAGGTAGTGTTGGGTCAGATTATTGAGAACTTTTAATGGCTAACCAAAGGTTTTAGATTTGGAGTGGTGAGCATTCCAGAAACATTGCACATTTTAAAATAGGAGAGTAATGGTAAAGATATTTTAAAATATTGGCCTTGGTGATGTGTAAATGGAATTAGCTCGAACCCATTAATAGTCAAAAATCTACCCATCCTAGGCGTAGAAATGATGTAATCCTAATCTCCCTTAGTGGGGAGGGGAGACGAGTTACCCACACATGACAATAAGTAACAAATCAAGAATAAGGGACTGCCCTTTGGGCAGTCCAAATCAATGTAGAAACTGCCATTTGTCCATTTGAATTAGAGGTGGACCACAGGAAGTGATGAAAGACAC
>NC_058135.1:130070419-130087725 GCF_016433145.1 Gracilinanus agilis
GTGACAATAAGTAACAAATCAAGAATAAGGGACTGCCCTTTGGGCAGTCCAAATCAATGTAGAAACTGCCATTTGTCCATTTGAATTAGAGGTGGACCACAGGAAGTGATGAAAGACACTATCTCTTTAAGTAAGTGAGTGAACTTCCTGTGGGGGCGGTTGCTGTCTAGAACTGGGAGCAGAAGCATCTCCTGAGACCACAGAGAACTTACACTCTATTGTCACGTGGTTAAGTTAGGCTGACTTCCTTGGCCTTGCTGGGCCAATTCTAAACTCTGCCTATCTGGCTGTTGGCCTTGTGGCTTACAGCTTCATTTATTTAGCCCCTTAACCTTCTCTCTCTATGTCCAGGCCTTTGGCCTGGACTAGCCTCTCCCTTTCTCTTTATTCCTACTTTTTACCTACCTGATTGTAAATAAACTCTTCAACCCGATGCTGACTTGGGTCTGATTTAATTACGGAATCAACCTAAATTGTTGATTCCTGGCGGCCACATATTTTAATATATATCTATAATTACCTAAATTTTCCTTCTTACAGTGAATGGGATGCATTGGAAGAGGGACTAAGGGAAAACACTTAAGAACTTAATATAAATGCAGGCTAGAGATGATGATGTCTCATTTCCCATCCAGATAGATGAACTCATTTTTCACTTCCTTGACTTCCTCTCCCAGCTTTTCAGCTTTCTATTATGTGTTTTCTTCTATTAGGTGATAAGATCCTTAAGGGCAAGTGTTATCTCATTTTTTTTTATTAGTTTCCCTACCACTTAGCCCAGGATCTGATACATAATAGGAATTTAATAAATGTTTATTAGCCAAGATAAGAACCTAGATTAGGTAGGAATGGGAGTGGTCTCTGATCCTGATATTTTCTCTTTACCCCATTGTTTTCAGAAATACCCTTATTTAGTTTGATGATCAAACTCTAAAAAGAATAGCAGCCATATCTCAGGAACTTAAGAAGCTTTCTTCTGTTGGGAAGAAAAGAATTCATTTGATTAATTCTGCTTCAGTCACCAGAAGCATCTTGATCAGATTTCTGTTAGATTCATTAGTTAATAGTAAAGTTTTTTTTTTAAATTTTAAACCTTTAACTTCTGTGTATTGACTTATAGGTGGAAGATTGGTAAGGGTAGGCAATGGGGGTCAAGTGACTTGCCCAGGGTCACACAGCTGGGAAGTGTCCGAGGCCGGATTTGAACCTAGGACCCCCTGTCTCTAGGCCTGGCTCTCAATCCACTGAGCTACCCAGCTGCCCCCAATAGTAAAGTTTTGTATGAGATGCCTTTTGAAAAATACCACTAACATGCCAGTCTGAACAGGTACATAGCTTTTTCTTTATTAAATAATGTTTGGTCAGACTGGACTTCTTCCTCCCCGGGGGAGGAGTAGAAACATGTCGGCATAAATAGGCTGAATAACTACTGAGTTCATTAGGTATTAATCAGGAATTGGACCAAACTTGGATTTATTTTTATCTGAGCTATTCCCAATTGGTGTAGTCAACTGGGGCTAGCTTACCCAAACTGAGTACATTTAAAAAAAGTTCCAAGATCCTTTGTTCTCCTGAGTATAAAACTTCAGAGACTAGAACAAATCTAGACCAAAGACTGCAGTTTTATTTCTTAAACCCATAGCCAATACTGAGGTCTAGATGGTATGGATTAAATCAGAGAACATGTATCCTTAGGATCCCTTGTCTTGTAAGATTTAGAATTGGTTTGACTAAATATATGAATTAAACTTTTCCAGTCAAAATGACTGTAAACTGCTTTTATTTACAACTGGGTAGAGATATGAAATATAGGAAAGAGGTGGGAAAAAATAGCTTAGCTACAAATATCCTAAATCCTAGACCACTAATACAGATCTGAAAGCAAATCTCAATGAATCCAAAGTCCTAATTTGGAAGCCGAAATCCAAAGAGCCAGAAGATGCTGAAAAAAACCCACCAAGAATCTCACCAGAGCTCGCACTGAATAGAATGTCTCACCAAAGCACCAAATGAGAGAAAGAGTCTCCTTGACGAAGGACCAAGGAAGCAAGAGTGAGTCTTGTCCTTCTGTCTTGCCTTTTATAGTCCTTTTCTCACATCACTTCCTGTCTGTCTCCCACTTCACAGGAACCAATCACAGTCTCCCAATTTGCCAGTGCTTGTGGCCTTTGAGGGTGTGAACTAGTAAGTGACCTGTGAGCTCTCTTACCTAGTGACTTACCCAGTGCTAAGTAGGGTACTTCAAATCTTGTTTTGATTAAATTAAAGGTTGCTGATTGATTACAGTTAAAAATAAACTAAGAGAGTCTAATTCTCTCTTCACAGTCTACTGGATTGTTAGGATTGTTAGGAAACACAATCGATGAACCATATGAGTGTCAGTTTCTCTCTGGATCTTGAAATTCTAAACTAGGTAATGTAAAGTAGTAGTGGTTACCATTCTAAGCCTGTGCTCTTCTTTATTTTAAATTAAGTTAAATTATTAAAAAAATTAAAAACCCTTACCTTCCATCTTAGAATCAATACTGTGTATTGGTTCCAAGGCAGAAGTAAGCAGTAAGTAAGCAAGATGGATTAAGTGACTTGCCCAGGGTCACATAAGTAGGAAGTGTCTGAGGCCAGATTTGAATCTAGGACCTAGCTCTCTATCTAAAGAGCCACCCAATCAGCTACTCCCACTTTTCTTCTATAACTAGCTTCCTTCTCAAACTTTCAACCTCTCCTAGTTTGCTGGCATACCACCTTGGTTTTATACAACTTCTTAAGAAGAATGCAATTTGTTTCTTAAATACTGGTTTGGATTATCTTTTCCTTTTTCCCCCTGTCATAAATTGTAAGTTCTGAGAAGGAAGACAGATTATTTATCTTATTTAATATAACACATCCGTGGAGAGGTGCTTACTAAAGTTTTTTGATAATGATCTAGAGAAGACATAGTCAATGATTTTATTATACAGCTGAGAACTAAGATGTACAAATGAGATCCATGGAGCGGCCAAAGTGATTTTGCTAAAGTAAGAAAAGATGAGGAATGAGAAAAGGACATCAGATTTGGCTATTAAGAAATCACCGATAACTTTGGAGAGAGTAGGTTCAATTGATAAATGATAAGCTTGGAAGCCAGGTTGCAAAGGTGAGAAATCAATGAGTAGAAAAATAACCCAAAATTTTTATAAAAGCACTTGTACAGGACTGATTTGTGAGTCAACCCCAAATCCTTTCTCCACAAATGTTGAAATGTTTTTCCAAATCTTAAAAAGAAAATTTCACAAAACACTCACACACATACACACACTCACTCATACAACCACTTACTTTCCTGAAAAAACAAGAAGTAAAAACAAAAAGCTTGTTTCAGCTTATGTCAAACAGTTGAAAATGTTGCCCCCATATCACACTATTGCATGTCCAAATTAGTCTTTATCCAAGGTTTCAGATACAAAATATTTTGATTAAACGAGATTAAAAATTTCATTATAAAATAAGAAAACAAAAATTATAAACTATAAAACAAACATACAAAACAAGTACAGTTTAACCTGGAACCCTTAGGCTCTCTCCCATGCTTCCTTCTACTCTGTTCCCCTCTATACAATGTTTTTTTAAAAAAATTTTTTTAACCCTTACTTTCTGTCTTGGAGTCAATACTGTATATTGGCTTTAAGGCAGAGGAGTGGTAAGGGTAGGCAATGGGGGTCAAGTGACTTGCCCAGGGTCACACCACTGGGAAGTGTCTGAGGCCAAATATGAACCTAGGACCTCCCATCTCTACACCTGACTCTCAATCCACTGCCCCCTCCCTCTATACAATGTTGATTGTATTGATTTCACTCATATCACCTCATATAGGTCTTTTTATATTTTATTGTATAATTCATATTTACTTTTTTAAGGACACCATTCCATTATATGCCCTTACAATACAATATTGTTTATTCAGTTGTTAATGGAAATATAAGTTGTTTCTAGTTTTAAAAAAATTTGCTATTAAAAAAACTATGAATATTTTTGGTACAGATAAATCCTTTTTCTTTTTGATGATTTTTTTGGAGGGAGGGAGGGAGGGAGGGAGGGAGGGAGAGTCCTAGTAATGGAATTGCTGAGTTGAAAGGTATAATGAGTTTTGTGATTCATGTTACATATTGATATGATGCTTTCCAAAATGTTTGTACTCATCTACTGGCCCATCAATAACGTGTTAGAGAGTCTGTCTCCTGATAGCCCTGACAACACTAGTTTATGATAACTGATATTCTGTTTGATAGAAGGTGATATCTTAAGATAGTTTCAATATTGTATCGTTCTAACTAATAGTGTCTTTGAGCCTCTTTTCATGTGATTATTAGCAATTTATATTGCCTCTTTCACAAATTTTTCATTTCTTTTGACTGTTTAGTGGGAAGCATATAATATTAGACTTATAGATATGAATTTTTAGGTCTTTATACTTTCTAGTTGTCAGACCACTATGTGGCAAGTTTTCTTCAAATATTGATTTTTAATTGTAACATAGAAATTCCTAGGTAAAAAAGGCTAGGGAGACTGTTTCCATGTGAGGAATGTATTTTAGTAAATAACGTTTCTTTCTTTTAATTTTAAAGATACTGTTTTTTTCCCTTGTGAACAATTCCTTGATCTTTGTATAATCAAATATATCTATTTTGTCTCTATTGAGTTCTTCCATTTGTTTGACAGTTAAACAAATGTCTCTCATTTCCATGGTTGTGACAAATATGCTAATTTTTCCCCCCTCAGCATTTAAAAATGCTTTAAAAACATTTAGATTTTTGATCTATTTAAAGTTCATTTTGTATGTTGGGAGGTGTGAATCCAAACTCATTTTTCACCATATAGTTACCCTGTTTTCCCAGAAAATTTTATTAACTAGTGAATGATTCTATTCTATAATATTGTGTGGGTTCATCAAACACTAACCTTTTATTATATTTTTTGAGTTCTATTTCTGGTTTCTTTATTCTCTTGATCTATTTCTCTATTCCTTTCCCAGCATTAGACATTTTATAATTATTGCTTTATAGCACATTGTGATAGCTGGTAGTGCTTTTCTCACTTTGCCAGTTTTCTTTTTCACAGTTCTTTCTAATATTTGTTCCTTTATCAATTTTTTGGTGACTTTAATTCTATAAAATAAATAACTATATCATCATTTATTATTTGTTTGATTTAATTTCAGACGTAATAGTGACACAAATGAGTTTCACTTTTCTATGTAGCAAATGTCACTTTTGTGACCTACTATGTGATCACTTTTTTGTGTGTGTAAATGCTATGAACATTGGGATAAAATCTAAATTTCTCACTCATATTGCATTTTCTTTATATATACATTTGTTTTGTTTATTATCCCTTTAGTTATATATTTTTTCTCATTGTATTTTTCATATACTGATAATGGAGTATTAAAATCTTCCACTCTTTTGAACAATCTATTTCTTTATGTAAAGCTGCAAGGTTTTTTTTTGTTTTGTTTTGTTTTTTGTTTTTTTTAACCCTTAACTTCTGTGTATTGGCTCCTAGGTGGAAGAGTGGTAAGGGTGGGCTATGGGAGTCAAGTGACTTGCCCAGGGTCACACCACTGGGAAATGTCTGAGGCCAAATATGAACCTAGGACCACCCATCGCTACGCCTGACTCTCAATCCACTGAGCGACCCAGCTGACCCTGCAAAGTTTTCTTTGATTAATTTTGTCACAGAGTTGCTAAGCTATTATATTTTATAGATTGATATACTATTTTTAGCGTAATATAGAGGCACTAAGGTGGAGCAGTATCTGGAGTTCTGGGTTTGGAATCAAGAAATTCTGAATTGAAATCTAGCCTTTGACACTTACTATGTGATACTGGGTAAATTACTTAACCTCTGTCTCAGTTTCCTCAACTGTAAGATGAGAATAATAATATCATCTACTTTGATCAAATGAGATAATAATGTTAAGGTGTTTAGTATAGTGCCTGGCACATAGTAAGCATTATATAAATGCTATTTATTATGATTATACTGTATAATGTTCTTTATGTCTTTTAATACTTTCTGTTTTGAATGCAGCTTTGTCTAATATTATTAAAATTCTTCATGTGGCTTATTTTGGCAGTAAGATGCTAAAATTTAGATTCATTTTAAATTTTGAATCTATTTAGAACTTACTATATTAAATATGTTTTGTTTATGCACATAATATTTGATTCTCCTTTTTAAAGCCATTTTGTAACTCTTGTACATTTTTTTAGTTTTAATTTTTAAACTTGTCTTTTTTACAGCAATTATATTTAGAAGGAATTTCTTATTCTTGTTTTATCTATTATTTATTTAGATAGAATCACTATGAAAAAATTCCTCTACCTTATATTAATATCTATGTAGCACATCCTAGCTTTACAATCCTGGGCAAGTGATCCTCCAGCCCTTACCACCCTTTTGCCTTGGAACCAATATTCAGTATTGATTCTAAGAGGGAAGGTAAGGATTTAAAAAAGAGCTATGTAGATAACTTTAGTTTCGATTTGCCCTTTATGACAGATGACATTTTATTTTATTATCTTTCCTTTTGCTTTTCTCCTGTCTCCCTGGCCCCCCAGCCCTTAGTCATTACAATAAGTCAATTTTTTCCAGATTCTGTTAGTAATGATACTTTAATTTCTAAAACTATTTATGTCTTTAGCTGAGATCTTTCTTTGTTGTTTGAATATTTAATTAAAATGTATCTGCCTCTGCTAACTTTTTAAAGTTTATTTACTTCTCAGATATCCATTATTTTTACTTCATAGATTATACTGATTTTTTCTGGGTAGATAATTCTGGGTTCATGGCCCTTTCTTCTTGATTTTATAAATACAACATTCTGATTTCAGTGATCCTCATTTGTCTACCTCAAAAGTTTACTGTGATCATAATGATCATACTTCATTTTGCAATTCCTATACTTCTGAAAGGCTGACATTTTATTTTTTCATTGTAAAATTGGAATTTTAACTAAGGTGTGCCCAAGTAAGTTATAGCTTGTATTCTTCCATGTGGATGGAATATGAATCCTTTTATTTGTATTTTGTTGGCTATTTTCAGCAATAGTGGAAATTATTTTTCCCAAACATATTGTCCAAGTTCATTTCTGAGTTTTCAGTAATGTTGATAATTTTGTACTATCTTCTGGTTTTGTCATTTGTGTCTCTAGGTTTCCCGTAGTCTGGCCAATTCATCAATTGTTTTTAGATTGATTTCCTAGCTGGTCTTATGTTATTCAATTCTACTTTCTACTGTAGTTACTCTTTTTTCCCCCTGTGGATTTTTGAAGATTTTAATTTCATAATATATATTAGTTGTTTTATTAAATGATACTTAGTACTTAAACACTCCCTAACTAACAGGGCAAGTAAAATTTTAAAAGCAACAAAAAAAGTCAATGAAATAATACATTTCTGAAATTGTATTTTCCAAAAATGGTCTAATTATTCATGCCCATAATATACAGAAGAAAAAAATAATTTTCTTTAAGAAACCTGTACAGTGTATGCTAAGATGCAATATTGTGGTTTAAGCAGAAACATCCATCTATTAGCTGTATTGGTATCTTAAACATAGGACAAAGAGAATAGCTTGGTCATATTCTTCATTGTTTTCTCTCATTCCTTTTTGTGTCTTTTAATTTCACTTAATTTCTTTGTCATGCTCTCTGACTTTATTTTTTTTTTATAAACTCTTACTTTCTGTCTTAGTATTAGTACTAAGTATCGGTTCCAAGGTAGAAGAATGGTGAGGGCTAAGCAATGGGGGTTAAGTGACTTGCCCAGAATCACACAGCTAAGACATGTCTGAGTCCAGATGTGAACCCAGGACTTCCTTTCTCCAGGCCTGGTTCTCTATCCACTGAGACACCTAGCTGCCACTGCTCTCTAACTTGAAATCCAGCATTCTTTCCATTGCCATGATGATTTCACTTAAATCATAGTTAGATTCTTAATATGTGATAGTGAAGGAACGTTCCATACTCTGACAAAATCAAAGATTCTGTGTATTTTTTAAACTTGTGGTATATGAATGTAATGTAATAATAATATGCTTCAAGAAATGAGGAAAAAGATGTCTTTATAAAGGCATGAAAAACTTCTATGAGCTAAAGCAGATCGAAGTAAGCAGAACCAGATGAGTGATTTATAGTATAATATCTATATTAAAATAATGAATAATTTTGAAAGATTTAAGAATTTTGATCAATTATATGATTAATTGATTCCAAAGGACTGTTATAAAAAAGAATGCTCCCCACCTCATAACAAAGACTTGTTAGACAAGAGAAATGCATTTTTGCACATGAACAATGGGAGGATACATTTTGCTTAGCTGTACCTATGTGATAGAAGAATAATTTCTTCTTCCTTCGTTCCTTCGTTCCTTCGTTCCTTCGTTCCTTCGTTCCTTCCTCCCTCCCTCCCTCCTTCCCTTCCTTCCTCCCTCCCTCCCTCCTTCCCTTCCTTCTTCCCTTCCTTCCTTCCTTCCTTTCTCCCTTCCTTTCTCCTCCTCCCTATTCTTTCCTTCCTTTAACAATTTTTTTTGAATTGCTTTTTAATACATTTTTCTTGTGTCTGGTATTTCTCTTTGCTGTTTCTTTGCAAAGATTTGGGATGATCCTGGCTCCCTTCTATTTCCTTCCTCAGATTGCTTAGCTTAATCTTTAAATGAGATTTTATTTAATGGTTCTATTCTTTGGAATTCCCAAGTGCTTTCCTTCTTATAAGTTTATACTTTAGGAGGGTAACTTCCCTCTTCCCAGTTACTGTAAATGATGCTTAAACATAGCTGTCTCTATCATCTTATGCTTTCTTCTTTTTACCATGGAAAGACATTTTACTAGTGAGAAGACAGTTACATTGCTACAGTGCTACTTAACAGTTTGGCAAAAATAAGTCAAAATTTAAATTGTGATTCTGACATTTACAGCAGCCCCACTTAGCAAATATCCCCAGAACCTGTTCTTGTGTGTGTGTGTGTGTGTGTGTGTGTGTGTGTGTGTATACATATATGCATATATATATATAATTATATTTATAGTTCTCCATTGCAATTACATTTGAACCCTTTCTAAAATTAAAAGGACTTCAATCCATGCAGTGTTAGTGAAGTTAGTAAGACATTAACAAGCTTAATTAAACAATCTTCGCATTTTGTTTCTCTGATGAAAAATTACATCAAGAATGACCCCTGTTATGTGGGCCTGGCTTCTATGATGACTGGAAAAACACAAGATTTGCAATGTTTGATTAGACTATAGGTCTATCTCAGGGGTCGGCAACGAATGGCTCTCGAGCCATATCTGGCTCTTTTGAGGGCCAGATGTGGCTCTTTCTGCAGGAGCCATAAAGTCCACTTTTTTTTCAGGCGCTGTTACAGGAGCTACACTGTGAGCACTAAATGGCTCTCATGAAATTACATTTAAAAAAATGTGGCGTTTATGGCTCTCACGGCCAAAAAGGTTGCCAACCCCTGGTCTATGTAAAGTAGTATTTATCTCTGCTAGTGACACCACTGCATACTTTGGGAAGGTCATGATTATCTTCCTTGATACCAGTCTTAGACTTTATGGTTTCTTTGTATGTTATCCATTATTTTATCTTAGACTTTTCTATATTTCACCTATTTACTCTCTTGGGGGTAAAGGTTGGGTGGGATGGGTGGATTATTAATTCCCTAAGTCTATTTCCACTGTGTGAAGCAGTACTGTTACTATCTTATTCTTTTTAAGCTTACCTTCTTCTTGCTTCAAGGAATATTCCTCTAGGGGCAACAAGATTCAGAGACTCAGTCTAGGTTCATGCATACCTTTCATGTTTTTGCAGACTTCAATCATATCTCTTCTCAGCTTTTTTCTTTCCAGCCTGATGGGTCTTAAGCTTTTTAGTCTCTCCTCACATGACAAGGCATGTTGCCTTTACCCACCTTCAAATGCTTGTATTTCTGATAAACAGACTCTTCAGATATCCCTGTAGTCTGTCCTCAGTGTTTTGGCATTTTGCTACCAGGAAAATTCTAATGTCATATGAAAAGATGGGGATTTGAAGTTTTCCAAATTCAGAGTTAATATATGAGTAGGTTGAAGAGCCTTTAAACCAATCTCCTGTTTTGTGTTTAGCATTACAATAGAAATTGAAGAACAAAAATAGCCCTATGCCCAACCCCTTATAACTTCCCCCCAACACCATCATGAGTATGAAGAGGATATTAGGATCATAGATATAAAACTGGTGAAATCTTTGACTAATTTAATGTAATTCCTTCCTTTTACATTTGAGGAATGGAGGTGAATTAATTGCCCAAGTTCTCACAAACTACTATATGGCAGAGTCAGGAATTGCTGGGATTTGAAACAATGCTCTCAAACTCTTAAAATCCTGTGCTGCTTCCACTTCATCAGAGGCAAACCGACTTTTTGTTTATGTGGGAAATGAATAAAGTCTTAATGGATTTTATGTGCTAGAGGCATAAAGAGTGCCACACTTAGAACAATACAGTGCTATATTAGAAGGGTTGAACAACTGTGATAAATGCAACAAAATGATCTAGAAGGCAGTCCCTTGTGATTTGTTTTTGGCTGGGTAAAAGATTATTGCTATATTGTATTGGCATATTTTGGCTTAAGGAATAATATGAATATTTTTATTCCCATTTATTCACATTAGTGAATTGTAGTTAGGTAGCTAAGTGGAACAGTGGATAAAGAACTGGACCTAGAGTCAGGAAGACTTATTTTCATGAGTTCAAGTCCAGGCTCAGACATGTATTAGCTGTGACCCTGGGCAAGTCACTTAACTCTGCTGCCTCAGTTTCCTCATCTGTAAAATGAGTTGAAAGAAATGGGAAATCACTCCAGTATCTTTGCCAAGAAAACCCCAAATGGGGTCACAGAAAAGTAGTACATGACTGAAAATGACTGAATAAACAGTGAAAGGAGATACTGTATTGATAAAATTTTAAAGAGATAACTTGGCATAATGGAAAGAATGTGCAATGGGGCATTAGTCTGAATCTTGTCTCTGAAACTTGATAGCCATATGACCTTGGGAAAGTCACTTATTTTCTCTGATCCTTAGCTTCTTCATTTGTAAAATGGGGATAATACTACTTAGGACTTAGGGATTGTCATGAGGATCCATTAAATTCAATTAAACAAACATTTATAAAGTCCCTTTTATGTACAAATTGCTATGGTAAGTACTGGAAATACAACAATAAAATAAAAATAGTTGTAGCCCTCAGGTACCTTGCATTCTTCTCGAAGTGAGAATTTTGCAAGTAAGTAATTGTTATTCCTCCTTCCTTTTTTCATTTTTTTTTAAAGAGGACCAATAACATTATGATATTGGGGGCAGGGAGGGTATTAGGTTGTGGTAGATCAGTCCAGTACTTTCAGAAGACTGTACCAGAAGTTCAGTACATGTAGTCTGTTAGAACATTTGGGATGGTGATGTCTCTGAATCTACACAGATTGTATTTCCTTTGTGCTACCATAATTCTTCTTTGTTCATGGGGTACAGTGTTTTCCTTGATTTGGACATCCTGGGTTGTCCTGTGCTGGTGTCTTCCATGTCTCCCAGTCAGTACTAAAGTTCTTCAGAGAAACCTTGAGAGTATACTTGTATTGCTTCCATGGTGTTCTCCTCAGACTACCATCGACCAATACTGAAGCAATTGACCTCAAGTGGGAGTCAATCCCTCTGTAGTTGTACTTTCAAATGAAGAAAAGGTATTGAATGCCATCAGGCTCCTTTAGAGTGTCAAAGTGCCAGGTTCTGATTCCATTCCAGCAGAGAGCTATGAGGCAGGGAGTCCACTCATTCAGAAGTTAACTGGAATCTGGATTATGTGGCAAGAGAAAGTTACCCCCTAGATCTAGGAGATCAAGAATGTCTCCACTGTCCATCTCTATAAAGGAAAAGGAAACAGGTTGTCTGTCCTGTGACAATCATAGGGAGTCTCTCATTTAGTCATTGGCCAGCAAGATTCTTGCCAGACTCCTCCTTAATTTTTTATCTTTCACTTGGAAAATGGTCATCCACCAGAGAGCCAATATGGCTTCAGAAAGAGCTGAGGAATGATTGACATGGTGTTTGCTATCCTACAACTTCAAGAGAAGTGACATGAGCAGAGTAGAGTTCTGTACACAACATTTCTGTCAGTTATAAGGACTTGTGGAAAGAGTATGGTGAAATTTGGTTGCCTGGAGAAATTCACTAGTATTATATGCCAACTTCATGATTGCATGCTCACACAATTTCTGGGTAAAGGATGATGCTCTCATGCTTTTCCAGGCAATAATGGAGTGAAGCAGGGCTATATGCTTTCTCCCATGCTTTTTAGTATGATGTCAGCAATGTTATCAGATGCCTTCTGTGAGCATGAAAATGGCCTCAAGGTCAGCTACCTGACCAATGGTAAAATAGAGTTGGCAAGAGATTGAAGGTAAAGGAAAATCTTAGTCTTTTGGTCTCTAGACCTAAAAAAGGAGACGTACTACATTCTTTTCATGACTCTGAAGGAGGAGAAAGATTCTGAGAAGAAGCTGTCTTGTAGAGGAACAGCACTTTTCTTATGTTCCATTCTTCTGCCTCCTATATTAGAGACTTTGGGATATTCTTCTTTGGGTAAGATCTGAGAATTTCTTTCTCAGCTTGAGCTGAGATATTTCATTTCCAATGGGAGAGTTCATTCATTCTGAGTATCGTCTGGTATAGTCTCATTTATATATATTTTCTTTGATTTCTGTTTTCTATTGGCTTGGATTAATTTATTACTACTAGGTATATGTGATGGTCTTTGTATGACTAGAATTTGGTAGGAAGGCAATCAAACCTTGGATATATAACTTGGGACTCCTTTCCTGTTAAATGATAGAGATCAGGAGTGGAGCTCAAATCTATGAATTATTTCCCCTATCCTAAAATGTAGGGAGATGGATAGATATAATTCCAATCCCTCTGAGCCTCACTTGGTAGGAATGAAAATCTTCCTTAGAGAAGGGTGGAAGAGATCCCAGAGCAATCTATTCATGCCTCTCTGTCATATAATAGGGAGAGGGGATGAAGACTAGTCTTGTAGTTTCATTGGTATAGGAATTTCCCAGGTGATGACTTTCTCTGAGCAGTTGGCTCCTTCTCTGTAACTTATATAACATACATGAAATAATTGTAAGGGGAAGAGAGATTATGCTAGTTACCTAGTCTTTTGGCTTGGAAATCTAGAAAGTAGGAGACCGAGCATCGAGGTAGTAAAGCCTATTGTCAGAGTTTTGGGTACTGAAAGCACCTCTACTTTTAGTTATATCAGGCAGTGAAGTAGTTATCTCCTCTTCCACTGCTCACTGAACAAGTTGGCAAGCATTTACTCCTAAGTTTTTCTGTTTTAAAAGTTTATCTTTAATTCCTGATTTAATGACTACTTTGACAGCTGCTTACTCTAGATAAGTGTGATCATAATCCCTTTGCCCTCTCATTATTTGTAAAGATGGTGTTGCAAAAGAGGGGATGGTGATCTTGATTTATGGGTTAAAAGGAATTATTGGTTAATTTGGATACAAATTTAGATCTCAGGAACAATATGAGAGAAAATAAGAACTGGTTTGTTCATTTTCATAAATGGTCCCAAATAGGTAAACGTGTATCTGGAGATTTTGTCCTTAGAAGAAAGGGTATCAATTACCAGGGCTTCTAAAAGGAGTCTGATTTGTTGGGTTATATTCCATCTCCATTGCTTCCCTTCACATTAGGTAAACTGAAATCTTATATATCTAGAAAAATCTCTTAATGGTATAGTGACGAGGGCAGTGACTATCTAGTAGAGCATGCCAGTTGGCAAGAATAAGGGAATTTCTGGACCAGGAGAGTAATGTCCATATTTCAAAGGTGATAGATGGATCAGGAAGTAAGTTGCTACATTCAATCAAATAAGGCTCCAAATCTTCACAGTATAAAATGTTACACTTGTGAACTCTTTGCTCTTGCTATGCTAAGATAGTGCATTCCTGTTTTCTTCTTTTCTCTCTCTAAAAGGACAATCTAGAAACAGTTACCAAAACAGTGCTTGGGAATAAATTTCCTCTTCGAGTCACATTTTCCTTTATTCACACATCACCTGATTCAGCCTTGCACACTGCTTTACCTATGTCTCAATTATAAACAACATCAGAAGGATCGTTTGCTGTAAATGCTCATAAGACCAAATATGGTCTTTTTTTATGTTTTTTTTTCTTTTTTTATCTTTGTATATACACTGGGAGACATCACCTTTCAGAAAGGAATCACTTGTCCAGTCACCTGGAGCTTTTCATCCACTGGAACACAATTGTAATGTACAATCAGAGAATAATAAGTGGCCTTAATGTGTGATTTGTCTGTGCTACCCACCATGTTTGTATTATCATCGAAGTATGTCCTTTGATCTGCTCCCACCTATTTCAGCTCATTATCTCCGCACCTGCAGGAACTCTGGGCTCTCAGGGGCAAGGCATTTTGGTTTATGCCAAACCATGAACTGCTGTGGGGAAAAAATGACAATCGATGAATTGTTCAACTCTACCAGCAGTGACTTTCATAGGCCTAAATGTATCATATCACATTGACTATTCCTTCACTTAGTCTACTCTGTTCTTTGCATTTTACTCAGAAATTAGGTTCCTAAGGTAAATTCGGAGAAAATCAGGATATTTCATACTTACAGAAGACTCATGCTCTTAAAAAGACAGACTTGTTGGCAGTTCACAAGCAGCTTCAACTTTCCAGAAAATGTTTAGCTTCAGTTAATCTAAATATGTTCTGATATCCATGTCCACTTGGCCCTCTGGCATGTTGCTTCTGGAATGCTTTTCAAAGACATACTGAAGGGGGCAGCTGGGTAGTTCAGTGGATTGAGAGCCAGGCCTAGAGACAGGAGGTTCTGGGTTCAAGACTGGCCTCAGACACTTCCTAGCTGTGTGACCCTGGGCAAGTCACTTGACCCCCATTGCCTACCCTTACCATTATTCTGCCTTGGAACCAATACACAGTATTGGCTCCAAGACAGAAGGTAAGGGTTTAGGAAAAAACCCAAAGACATACTGAAATCATTATAATGGTTCTGTATACTACATTTGAATGTTGCATGTGTCATAGTGTGATAGAGTCTTGGATTTGGTTGACACCTCACAGATCTGAGTTTGGATCCTGATTTGGACACTAGCTTATTGACCCTGAACAAATAATTGAATTTCCTGTACCTCATTTTCCTCTTCTGTAAATGAAGGAGTTGTACTAGACACCCTTGAAGGTCCCTTAGTCTAGCTCTAAAAACTAGGATCTCACTCAAAATAGCAAAGTGCCTGCAGAAAACCATTTATCTTTGTATTGCCAATGTTTAGCAAAGTGCCTAGCACAAAGCAAATAATTAATAAATGCTCATTGATTGGTAGCAAGAATTTTTTGAAAATGCCATTGTTTTTCTCCTTTGAAAGGGATTCCATACCTGTGCTACTACCACCACCATTACACACACTTGATTTTTTACAAGCCTGACTATTTTATTGTTTGGTTAATGTGAAGACATATTACATGAACTGACTATTCTGGAAACAAACTACCCCAAATTAAAATTGCAGAAAAACAACAACAACAAGCAAACTATGCAAAGCCAAGCTGCAATTCTCAGACTATAACTTGGTAGAACTAATTTACAGTAGGGTCCCACAGGTGTTCCCTCTTGAGTATCTCCATCCTACACCTCCAACAAGTTAGATGTGTCCTTGATGAAGATGCTGGAGTACTCTTGAATGATCCTTTGTGCAACTATCAAACATGCGGAGAGAGGGGGCAGCTGGGTAGCTCAGTGGAGTGAGAGTCAGGCCTAGAGACGGGAGGTCTTAGGTTCAAATCCGGCCTCAGACACTTCCCAGCTGTGTGACCCTGGGCAAGTCACTTGACCCCCATTGCCTACCCTTACAACTCTTCCACCTATAAGTCAATACGCAGAAGTTAAGGGTTTAAAAGAAAAAAAAAAAGAAAAAAAACATGCGGAGAGAGAGGCAGCAATTGTTTGCAAGGGCACACAGAGTGAAATAGAAAGAGATATATTGGAACAAAAACATTCTTTAATACACCCCTCTCTTTGTGGGATATACTGGGATACAGTGAAATTCTCTGATACACTAGGAAAATAAAGAATGATAGGAAATGTTATACATTTTACAGTTGGAAAAAAATACATATTCACTGAAGAGCAGAAGCAGGCCTTTTCTTTTCTTGTTTCTGCTTCTTGAGAAGGGTAATTTAATCCTCTCTTCTTGCTGATGTCTAGTTTGGAATGGGCAATATTATATGTTATACCTCCCCGCCTCCAAATACCCTTCCCCTGCTTTTTCTCTAACGGCTTGAAAAGAATTTTAGAAGGCACTTTCCACCCTCCCTGTTAACAGTGTTTTCTTATTTTTTCCTAAGGCCTGGAGAGACTTGAGAATCTTTTGTCTGTTTATCCAGGAGCTCTAACAAACCCCAGGAAGAAAATTTCAACAGGGCCAAAGAAACATATTGTTTTACTCTGTCTAATCTTCCTAAGATTCTTGTAATACAAGTTGCAGCCTCCACATTCATATCCAGTAATCTATCTGTATATTTTTCTCTTTCATGAACTTTACCTCTGATTATCCCCATTCTATGGTACAGTTAATTCTCAGCTTAACTTTTGCAACTTTAAGCACTAGAATGATTTTATTAGTAAAGTAACATCATTTTTCACTTTCATGGGTCAATCTCTGAGTCTTCTGACTACAGCAACAAAAATCTTTCTCCTTTTTCAGAGAGTGGCCAAGGCAGGGAGATTCATAGCAGTAATGTACAGTACAACCCCCTCACTCAGCCATTTGATGCAGTGGAAAGTAAGAAATTTTAGTTTTAATTTCTTTGTTCCACACTATTTATTGTACTGTAGTCTTATGAAAGGTGAAAACTGACTGAAATTGATGTTTTGGTTTTTAAAAAATTGAGATATTAGCACAAAAGGTCACAGAATTCTAGGGAATTACTAGAGGAAAAATGTTTTCCATGTTACCAATTTTATTTTGTGTACTGCCTTTTATGGGTTATTTAATGGTTATTGCAATTAGGAAAAGTGCATATTTATCTGAATGAATTTTTTTTTATAAAGAACTGAATGCAGAAAAGTGCTTCTTTATTTTTATTTATTTACTTATTTTTAAATTTAAACCCTTACCTTCTGTCTTGGAATCAATACTGTGTATTGGCTCCAAGGCAGAAGAGTGGTAAGGGCTCGGCAAT
>NC_058135.1:130097686-130270415 GCF_016433145.1 Gracilinanus agilis
ATATATATATATATATATATAGAGAGAGAGAGAGAGAGAGAGAGAGAGAGAGAGAGAGTTTCTTGGGTTTTGCTGCCACCTCTGATCTGTGCTAGAGAGAAAAGCCTCCATCTCCTTTAAAGGATGACACCTCCATTCTCTCTATCTCTTCATAACCAGTGTAAGCAGCATGGTTTTGATTATCATTAAGTCTTTAAAAAACAATAACTAGTTAAATAGTCTAAGCATGAAATCAAGAAGGGATATAAAAACTCCTAATCCCAGCTGAAGGGAAACCAGGAAGGGGAAAAGAGGGAAAATATTAAGTGAAAACAATTGGCTGGCAAAAAAGGAAAATGTTTTCTTCTTGGCATGAAGAAGTAGAGGGAAATCATGACTAAAATCACTCAATATATAGCTTGTATTAAATGCCTACTATATGCTAGGCATTGGCACAAGAAAGACAAAAGACAGTCTGCTCTCAAGGAACTCAGTCCTATACTCCTTTCTTCAGGTTCCTCAATAACCAAAGTCTAGATTTGTCTCTATGCTCCTATGTATTTGCCTCCCCTCCATCCCCTCATCTGTTCCTGCCTACCATTCTGATCCGTATTTGAATATAGACTGTATCTATATACTGTATATGTAGATATAGACTGTATCTTAGGGGAGACTCAATTGTACCCTCTTTGTCATTTCTTCACTCCTCTCAGTCTTCCATCGATCTGCTTCTTAGAAGCCACCAGCAGTTCATTCAAAGTCAAGGACAAGACTACAGGAACCCTGGGAATCCTGGATAGTCAGTTATGTGCTAAGGTAGATTTCATGGCAGTGCTCTGGGGGGGGGGGGTCAATCCCTGCAAAGTCTGGTTACTAGAACAATGGAATTACTAGGTCAATAAATTGCTGGTAGAACCAGCTGATTCTTTCACAGCAAATACTGAGTAGAGCCCCGGGAAAATGTTCCCTGCATAGTGCAAGCTGCCACCAAGGCTCCATTGCTCAGGTTTCTTGGTGCCTTATTCTCCTGACTAAAATATAGTACAAGTATGTGCAATCCAGCAACCTTAAACTTTTTTTTCTTCCTCTCAGTTTCAATACTAACTTTCAGTACTCGCTTTTCAAGTGGTCTACTGAGATAAAAAGCCTTTGAAAGTTAATAGAGCTAAGTATTGACTCTACCACAGACCTTGAGCAACTAGGGCTTGTCCTTCTTCAAAAATATGAAAACAGGGAACGTGTTTTCTCCTTCTAAGTCTGTATTCAGAAATGCATGCACTCCTAAGGGCACTTAAACCTCAATGGAGGTTTTAAGATGTAGAACTAAATAATTCACCAGTCAAGGCAGTATTCTTCTTTTTGGAGACTTTTTGCTTTTTGGTTTTGTGGGGAAAAAAGTAACTACATAGATCTCTTATGATTATTTATAGCTGCTGACCTCATAAGTACTTTAATTGGAAGGGGCAGAGTGGATATCAAATAATTATTTTAAATGTATTTTTTTCTCATTAACAACTCAACTCAACAGGCATTTATTAAATGACTACCCAGCTACTTGAGCTTTCCCCTCTAAGTTGCCTTCCTATTACTCTTTACATACCTCATATGTGCTTATGTGTTTATATTCTGTCTCCTCCACCTCCCACCCCACTAAAATGTGGCCTCCTGAAGGGCAAGGACTATTCTTGCCCTTCTTTGTATCCCATGTGCCTGCCATAAAGCAGGGGTTTAAAAATACTTCTTGACTGATTGAGAGAGTGATACCAAGTTCAAGTGATTGCTGTTCTACAATGACAAAAATGAATTCTCTGCCCTCAGAGTTGACATTCTGCATAGCTCTGGCTTGCTCCTTGGTTTGGTTTAGTATGAGTACTTACTACATACAAAACATTTTCTTCAGTGTTTAAATCTGTTCTATGTCAGAGAGATTCATGTCACTCACCCCTTAGTCTATTATTGGGATATGCGACTTTGGTCTCCCTTTCACTAGCAGAAATATGATAAAGCATGCAAGAACCACCATTATCTTTCCCCAACTTACCTTTCTAGCTTTGTTGTATAGAGTTCCTTTAAAAGTATTCTTGATTCCTGACAAGCCCAACTACCCTTAATCCCATGCTCTTGTCCTTTATTCCCATTTTGCAATAACTTTTTTTAAACTCTTATCTTCAGGATTAGAATTTATACAAAGTACTGGTTTGGAGGCAGAAGAGTGTTAAGGGCTAGGCAATGGGGGTCAAGTGACTTGCTGAGGGTCACACAGCTACAAAGTGTCTGAGGCCAAATTTGAACCCAGGACCTCCCATCTTTAGACCTGACTTTCTATCTATTGAGCCACCTAGCTGCCTCTCTTAATATCTTTTTCATGGTTTACCTCATTTTGGCATTGGACTCCTTTCTCACCACTGCCACCTTTTAAAGTATTTTCCTTCAAGGTCTACTTAAGTTATACCCTCTTTCATGGCATTTTTCCTGTTCTCTCCTTCACTCCCCATTCTTAATCCCAATCGAAAGAAAACTCTCTTTCCTCAAATTTCTTATTGCAATTTGTCTATATTGCTCTGTTGCCTTATCACATACTTCTTTGTATTATAGTTATTTGTATTCCTGTATTTTCCCTATTAGACTTTAGTATGACTGAAGACAGTATCTTTATCTTCACTGATGCTTAGTACAATGTCTTATACATATTAAGCATTTAAAAATTGAATTGAATTAAAAAGCTATGCCTCTGAAGTGAATTCATAGATAATGAATGCTACTGACTCATTTAATGAGTAATGAAGGATTGAATTAAAATTCATTCAGTTCGGTTCAAATTATTAAATTAAATTAAATTAAGTTCAAATCACAGAATTTTAGATTTTGAAGACCTCTTGGTGTCCATGATGAGGAATCCTCACTATGACATGCCCATGTTGACGATACATAGCCTGGTCATCAACAAGCATTTATTAAGCTCCAGGCACTATGTTACATTTGAAGACTAAAAGATGACATAATCTTTGTCCTCAAGGGGCTTACATTCTACTGATGTTCTCTTGAAGTAGAGGAGTAGCAGTAGAAATGGAAGAGGAAATGAGGGAATGAGATGGGAAATGAGAAGACAGGTATATTAAGAAAGATATGTAGTATTGACAGCTGAAGGGTAGGGGGGGGAAGAGGAAGGAATCAAATCTGACTTATGTTTTGAGCCAAGAAAACACGGAGAATAAATATACCTTAACAGAAACAGACTAATAATCAGAGTAAAGAACTGACTTGGATAGAAAGATTATGACTTTTTTTTTGGAGCTGTAAAATTTGAGATGACATTGGTAATCTGGGAAAAGATATCCAGTAGGCATTTGGGAATGTGAAACTAAAGCTTGGAAGAGGTTGAGGTTGGTTATCAATTTGGGAGTTATCTACATTGAGATACTACTAGAAGCAGTTATCGGGCAAATGAGATTGCTGAGAGAAAATGGAAAGGGACAAACGGAAAGAGGCAAAGAAGGTTAAAGATCAGCTCATAGAGGCCTTTGAAAGGAAGGTAGAGATCAGTAGAAAGTTTATAAAAATACACAAGACTGATCTCTTCTTGAAGTGATTGCAAATACTTCAATACTTCTGTTACGGTTCCTTGAATCTTCTTTTTTCTAGATTAAACTTCCCCTATTCTTTTAACTAATCTCCATATTCTAAGACTTAAGGTCTTTCACTTTCCTGGTTGCCCTCCTTTGGCTATTCTTCAGGTTTTTCTTCCACTAATACAAGTGGCAGCCCTTCAATATCTTCATAAATGGTTTTTATAAGTTTCTGGGGCTAAAAAGTTCATCACTCAGGTGCCTTCTGGTGATAAACTATTTGAAGTTAGTGAGGCTAGCTCTCAGCCAAACTCCACCCAGTTCTTAGCCAGGTTCATATCTGAAGCCTTTCCAGTTTGATAAGGCCTCCCTGAGCTTACCTTCCATTGGTGTAGTCTTAGGAAATTGGGAGCTACTTCCATATTTCTATAAGGCAGCAGAGGAAGACATTGCTGAAGAAGAGAAAAGTCTTGAAATTAGTAGATTGAGAGTGATTGAGATTTCATATATTCTTTTGGTCAAAGATATTTATTTTGTCTCATCATGAATAGGAATTTCAAAGTATATCTGAAGCAAAATAAAAAAAAATCAGGTAGCCTCCAAAGTGATGATTTGAAAAGAAATTAAGGAAAGAGATGTCAGAGAATAATACCAATGAAGGTTGGACATTTATTGGACTAAAATAAATTCAGGATCATTTTTGATCTCTTGCTTTTAGAAAAATTAAAATATTTATTTCTCACACAGGCACTAATAAAAAAGTCCAACTGCCTCCTGCCACCTTTTATGTCATCTTAAGTAATAACCCAATTCGCCAATTTCACCTGCTTTCTGACCTGTTTAAAGCCTCTTGTTTTGTTTTAGGCTTTCTCTTCTGATGTTCTCAAAATGATCTAATTCCTTGAGACAAATGAGTATTCAAAAGGAAAACAGCATCAGAGAGTGTCATTTGACAGTGAGACAAGTCCTGTTCTAGTCTCCTACCTGACTTTCTGAGTAAGCCCCAGATAAGTCCTTCAAAGCATCTTCCATTTTCTTTCTTTCTTTTTTTAAACCCTTACCTCTGTCTTGGAGTTAATACTGAATATTGGCTCCAAAGCAGAAGAGTGGTAAGGATAGGCAATGGGGGTCAAGTGACTTGCCCAGGGTCACACAGCTGGGAAGTGTCTGAGGCTGGATTTGAACCTAGGACCTCCTGTCTCTAGGCCTGGCTCTCAATCCACTGAGCTACCCAGCTTCCCTCTCTTCCATTTTCTTATCTGTAAGTCATGGATAATCATTCTTCCCTCTCTGGTAGTGGTTGCATGTCTAAATACGTAAGTAAGTCTTTTAGAAAAGTACAAGTATTTTTTGAATTAATTTCCAAAACACTGTAAAACTTTTCAGGCAAAGGAACTCAGTTCAATTTCCATAGAAAATGCTAATTATCCAAGGCTTAAAAGCACTTGTATATATATATATATATACGTATATATATACATACATTTATGTGTGTTTTATAACTATACTTATATACAACTCACATACTTATATCTACATCTATACACACATATATCTAGTGAATTGCCCCAACTCAGTAGTCTAAAAACATCATGGGAAAAAATTTTATTGGGCATTTCCATCCTTTTACAATCTGGCCCAAAGTCTTCTTTCCAGAATTATTTTGCATCACTCTTCCTCTATGTTATAGTCAAATTAACTTTACCTAATATTTTTTTTTTTTTGCACATGACTTTCTGTTTCCTTCTCTATGTTCAGGTGTCATTTTCCCTCGTTAGTGCATTCCCTGCCTCATTCCTCAATCTCCGCTCTCTCTCTCTCTCATATATAATAAATATAAATACATCCACACATATATATATGTAATGTATGTATATCCACACATACTTTATAATTTGTTTATTTGTGCAATCATAACCTAGAGTAGAATGTTATTTCTCAAAGGGCAGTGACTGTCACATTAACAAAAATTATCTATATCACTTTAGACATAATGGGGCTTAATGAGGGCTTGTGGATTTGAATTGGAAAAAATCATGAAGTGACCTAGGACTCTATCTGAAGAAAATAGTTTTTGAAGACTACATATGAGAAACCTCTGTAAATTATTTCACAGAATGGGCATAATTTTATGGACTGTGGACAGGTTTTTTTTTTTAACATCTGATCCTCAGCTTCTTAATCTATAAAAAATGAAAATGTTGAATTTAGAGTAAGAAGATCTGGATTTGAAATCCAGCTTTACTACTTATGACTTATGTGATCTTGGGCAAGTTATTTTACCAATCTGGGTTTTGGTTGCCTCATCTTTAAATATGAGAGGTTTCGGCTAGGTTCTAAGGTCATTTCTAACTCTGCAATTCCTTGATTCTAGGACTATTAAGCTTCTAGGTCTGATACCTTATGATTCTAGGGATTCTAGTATTAAGGATTTATCCTAAAGATGATTGAAGTTATATACACAAAGGAAAATTCTTCACTACTCCAATGTTTCCATAAATCAGTGATGTTTTAAATTTGGGCATTCGCTTCATTGAAGTAAATTGTAATCTATCCATGCCTGACTACTATATATATATATATCGTGTCCATGTTATTCTATAATTGAATTGGCCTAATATCTTTAAGCTTTGGGCTTTCATGGTCTAGTCCAGTGGTTCCCAAACTTTTTTGGCCCACCACCCCCTTTCCAGAAAAAAAATATTACTTAGCCCCCTGGAAATTAATTTTTTTTAATTTTAATTGCAATTAATAGGAAAGATAAATGTACCTGTGGCCATTACCTCCTCCCACCCCCTGATTGCTGCAGCACCCACCAGGGGGCGGTGGTGCCCACTTTGGCAATCACTGGTCTAGTCTAATATAGACTACTCCAAAAAATCATTTTTTTTGTTTATATTTTCTCCACTTAGAGTTGCTTTTGGGAAATCTCAGAATATAGCTAATATCTAAGTAGAAGGGTCCTCAGATCCTACATAAGTACTCAAGGTCATAATGCAAATTGGGTCCAGGATAGTCATAGAAAATACAGAAAACACATCAAGTACTTTCTGTAGTACTATATATATTAGTATATGTATATATATATAATATGCATTCAATATTTTTTTCCTCTGAGTTCTACCTTCCAGGGCCTATAGAGATTTTCATATTCATAATATACATTATGGTTTCAACTCCTCTTGAAGGAGAAATGAACTAGAGTTTGCTAGGAAGCCAATCTCTTTTCTATTGGATCTGTCCAATTAACTAATGGTAACATCAGAAGACAAAATCCAGATCTTTTAATCTCCTAAGTAGTGCAGTGGCTGGAGTATTGGGCCTGGGGGTCAGAAAGATCTCAGTTCAAGTTTGGCCTCAGACCATATGACCCTAAGAAAGTTACCTAATCTCTATCTCAGTTTTCTCAATTGGGGACAATAATAGCACTTGCCTCACAGGGTTATTATGAGGACCAAATGAGTTAACACTTGTAAAGCACTCAGTAAAATGTCTGACACATAGTAAGTGCTTAATAAATAAATGCTTGCTCCCATCTTTCTTTCCATATTGAGTTTCTTGCTATTCTTCTAAACTTTGGAGTTCACAAGCACAATCCTTTTTTCTTTCCAAGAAACTGGCACTATTCAAGATTCCCTTTCTTCCTCTTATTGATGAAAAATGGGGAATCTGGCTGTAGATTTTAATATTTTTATTAGTAGGAAGGAGAGGATGATAGAAGAGTGAGGAAATAGATCAGTCCTAAAGAAAGGTTTACTATATAGCCTCTATTTAGCTGGAGTCAGTCCCAACCTAGAAGTAGAGAAGGCCAAAATCTGGTCCTGGCCTCAATTTATCTAAGTTTCTCTTCACCCACTGATTCTCATATGTTATGCCTTGTGAGCCAACTATCAACCTTCCTCCTTAGTTTGCCCACCCAGGGGACATTCAGCCTGACGCCTGCCTTGTTGTCCCCTACCTTAATTGCTGACTTTCCTGCTGACTCCAAGGGGCGCCAGAGTTTTGATTCTATCCTCCTGGTCAAAGTCTCCTCAATAATTTCCTGCACACAAGGTAAAGGGGTAAATACTGGAACTCTCAGACTTGGGATAGATAGAGTTAAGAACTGGAAGCTATTGCTGTGCTTCTATCCAGAGAACTCGATTTTAGGAATTTATCCATATGGTTCCCATTTCCATGGCTGTCTTCTCTTAGATGGAGAAGTTATGATGTTGTCTCTTCAAGGACTTTGTGGATCAAGAAATTTTTTCTTATGCTTTATATACCTGTATGAGAGAACATTCATGCACCTCTGCCCTAAGGCAGCAATTACCGCATCCTTGGGGATGTAGGTCCACTTTAGGTTCTTTTATATTCTCAGAATCTTGAAATCAAGAAGAGGAGAAAAAAAAATCTCCTCTAGTCGACCCCCTTAAAAATAACTCCAATATAAAGGGTTGGCTCATTCTACAATGTTCTGAGCAAACCAATTTTACACATCCACAATAGAGTCACACTGATCTTAGAATAAGTCAATAGAATATATCCAGAGCCTTGAAGGGAGATGCAAAGTTCCAAATAAAGCCATACCTTCCTGAGTGGTCAGAGCACTCCTTAATCATTCATTATCCCTTTATTATTTTAACATTATGTGGAAGCCAACAAAGTGCAAAGTCTATCCACTGGTTGCCTCTAGTTCTTATATGGTTGACTCATCATTTTTTCTGGTTATAGATAAAAAAAAATTTTTTTTGTGGAGAACATCTTTTGCCCTTCTTCTCTAGTGTAATTCTTGGCATATTACAACCTTTTCACATCCACTAAGTTTTACTCTTTGAATAATGCTCAACTTCAATTTTTTGGCAACTGAAGGATTTCATGAATTATAATCATGAAACATAATGAGAAGAATGCCGATATTAAGAATGTATCCAGGAGGGAAAAAGCCAACACATCTATAAGTGTTTTGTATATGTCTATGTCTGTCTATTTACCTTAAAACTGGAAATATTAAACTGAACATAGTTTTTGGCTTCCTGTATATAACTTTGGAAACATTTTCATTCATTCAGCAAATATTTTAACACTGACTTTGTTCATTGTACTCAGTTGCTGTGGAGGATAAAAAAGTATAGGACTTTCATAGAATTTAATACTGAGTGATTATGTGATATGTAAGTTCCCTTCCTATGTTAAAAAATACTTTTTATGGTTCTTTGTCA
The DNA here is from genome assembly GCF_016433145.1 of Gracilinanus agilis. Taxonomy (NCBI): domain Eukaryota; kingdom Metazoa; phylum Chordata; class Mammalia; order Didelphimorphia; family Didelphidae; genus Gracilinanus; species Gracilinanus agilis. The sequence continues at coordinate 130,106,433 of NC_058135.1, forward strand.
AGAAATATAAGACAGCAGTATCTTGCTCTGGTACCTGCTCCCTGGGTGACCTTGGGCAAGTCACCAGATTCTTCAGAACTCAGATTCTTCAATTATAAAATAAAGTCTTTAGACCAGATCTCTAGGGCTTTTTCCAGTTCTAAAGTCAATGAACTATATATCTAAGTGCTAAATTAAATAGTTCGGCCTGTTAGGGGAGTTTAGGAAAGGAAGAAATCAATATTGATTAGAGTGGACTTGAAAAGATTCTTGGAGACATGGAATCTGAATTGAATCCTTAAAGATGGTACAGATGGAGTACCATGGAATGTTAGATCCAGTAGAAGTTATGCTTATTAAATTTTACTTCATTTTCAGATCTACATTTTCTCTATTGCGTCCATTATAATAAACAAATTAAATGAAGTGTTATCATGGTGCAGCGGAGAGGGACCTGACTTTGGAGTTATGAAGATCCCCATTTGTGTCCCATTTCATATAATGGGATATTTGAAGATTATACTTGGTAGAACAGTGCCAGTCTGTATTAGAGAAAGGAATTTCTTTGCAAGGGACTCTCTTTATCCATGAAATCACAAGATTGGTCCCAATCAATAAGTGTTTTATTGATAGTTCTTTTTTTTTAACCACTCCTGTCACTTTTTAATAACTTTCCCATTAATTGAACCCTCCATTATATCAAAGTGTAGTTATACAAACCAAATCAACTCACTGGCTATGTCTTCAACACCAAACTCATTTTGTATCCATTGTCTACCACCTCTGGGTCTTGAAAAGGAAGTGATATTTTCTCATAAGTCTTCTGAAGTCAAAATTGGTTATTGAATTGACTTGAGTTCTGATTTTTTTTAATTTAACATTTTTTTTTATTTTAAACCCTTAACTTCTGTGTATTAGCTCCTAGATGGAAGAGTGGTAAGGGTAGGCAATGGGGGTCAAGTGACTTGCTCAGGGTCACACAGCTGGGAAGTGTCTGAGGCCAGATCTGAACCCAGGACCTCCTGTCTCCAGGTCTGACTCTCAATCCACTGAGCTACCCAGCTGCCCCATGGAGTTCTGATTTTTTAAAAAGAGATATTTTTTTTTTGAGCTGATGAATCCTTCTCTAATCTCAAATCTCATTATATTTTTATTTTTTTATTTAATAATTTTTATCTTATTGTGGTTATTGTATAAACTATTCTCTTGGGTTCTGTATACTTTTATTTTAAATTATTATGGGACAATAACATTTCATTAAATTTGTATGTTGAGGTGGGAGAAAGTTGATCAGAGAAGTTCCCTGATCAACCTGAACTCATAGAGTGGTGAGGACTTTGATTATATCTCATCAATTTGGGATGAGTTAATTGGCTTGGATTTTTGTAACTTGAAGACAGCCCTTCCTCTGGCTGTTTCCCTTTTTCGCATTTCTTTTCTTTTTCCCAGAGATGTTGAAAAACAGCATTAAGAGCAGATTTGAATTTCAGAGGCTTTCCATCCCATACAAAAATCTTTTCAGTACCCTATTTACACTTTGTTCTGGTGTAGGATTTGGGAACTCTTTTACTCACATCTGTAGAGACCTAAACATGACTTGTATGCAAGGCATATAAAGATATTTCCTAGATATTTAGGGAAAATTAGCCAAAAAGAAATGTATTTTTTGGAGTAGTATTCAGGATTAATAATAGCCAATATTTGCTGAGCATCTATTATGTGCCAGGTATTGTGCTAAGCCCTTTACAAATATTGGTTGGTTCATTTGATCCTTACAACAACTCTGGGAGGTAGGTGCTATTATTATCCTTATTTTACAGTTGAGGAAACTGAGGCACAGGGAAGTTAAGTGACATGCGCAGGGTCATACAGCTAGGGAGGACTGAGGCAAGATCGGAATTCAGATCTTGTGCCTCTAAGTCTTGCACGCTATACATTATACCACCTATCTGATCTGTACCTGATCTGAGTAAACCCACATCTTGGAATGCTGGACTACTTGTTACACTCTCATTTATCATATATACAATTCTTTTCCAGCTTATAGATTACCCCTCTCCCTTTTTGAGCTACAACAAAAAGTATTGCCATAAACATATTTGTATCTATGGCACCTTCTCTCTGTCTCTGACTTTCCTGGGGAACATGCCTAGTTATCTTAGGCAAGTCATAGTTCAATTCTGTCAGTATTTATTGGGTGCTTATGTGAGAAAAAGAGGATCATATCCAGAAGGCTAATATGTTTTTGGAGACTTGTAGTCAAAAAGGGCAGTGTGTCTTTTGGGAGGGTGGTTCTAGGGTGGTATCTGACTTGGAACTGTAGTATACAGAATTGGGGGATATAGTTGTTTTTTTTTTTTTAATACAGCGGTACTTCTGATCTTCCTCTAAACATGGAGGACTGGACCAACCACAGAGCTGACGTTTGTCTTCTTAAGCAGTTTGAGCAACGCCACCTGTCACTATCCTGAGCATCAAGTGATTGGGCATGATCAATGCAATCCTGGAGCACTGCCAATCTCCCCTCCCCAGAGTGACAGTCATAATAACACAACTCCACTGAGCTGATCATGTTCATAGAATGGGTGGCAGCAGGATATCCAAGGAGCTGTTGTGTAGGGAGCTCAAGTGTGATATTGGAAAACAGGAAACACAGAAGTAATACTCATACACAGCCGCCAGCGATGTGTCATTATGGCAAGGAAACAACTGGAGCAGATAAACCAGTCTGGTGTGCAGTTATCAGAAATGGCGCTGCTCAGCCCAGAGCCTGAGAATAAGACAGTGGCTGCCAGGACTTCTCAAAGAACTGTGGAATATCAGAACCGAGAGTGATTTTAGGGGTCATGTTGTTCCTCTGGCTTTAGATGCCTGACCCCCTAATTTTACCAATGTCCAGAGTTATGAAGTGATGACCCCAAAGTGGCAGAGCTGGGATGAGAACCTTGATCTTAAGACTCCAAAACCAAGTGCTTTCAAGTGCCTTCAGTGGGTAACAATTGTTAATGTTGAATTGATCTTTTTGGCCCCATAATATTTAAAAGAGAAAAATAATTGCGTGTGTGTGTTGGTCCTGGTCTACGGTAATATAGCATAAACAGCAATGGGTTTGGAGTCAGGGGACCTGAATTTGAATCCTGGTTCTGCTGCTATTGTTGGTATGATCTTGGGCAAGTCACTTAAGTCATGGCCCTTATCTGGCTCTCAGTCTTTCTCATCTATTAAAATAGTCGGTTATTAAAAAAAAACCAACGTATACTTACCAAGGGGATGCTAGGTGGTGTAGTGGATGGAGCTCTGGGCTTGGAATCAGGAAGACTCATCTTTATTGATTTCAAATTCAGCCCCAGACACTTACTACCTGTGTTTCCTTGGGCAAGTCACTTAACTTTCTTTACCTCAGTTTCTTCATCTGTAAAATGAGCTAGAGAAGAAAATGGCAAAGCAATCCAGTATCTTTGACTCAAATGGGGTCATGAAGTGTCAGACATAAGTGAATGGCTGAATAACTTTATAAAAGAGATGGTAGTGGAGAGAGTGCTTGACCTGAAGTCATGAAAACTTTATTTCTAATCCCTCCTCAGATATAAGCATGCAAACCTAGACACCTCTAAGTACCTCGTGTTGCAGTCTCTGACACTTACTATATGTGAACTTGTATAAATCACTTAATCTTGCTAAGCCTCAGTATCTTCATCAATAAAATGGGCTCAATGATAGCATCTAGCTCACTAGATTGTTGTGAAGATCAAATAATAATATATGCAATATACTCTGCCAACTTCGATGCACTCTACAAATGTGAATTATTCGTAGTTTTATCTACTAAAGACCAGGTAGCCTGATCTGCACCAGTGGATAGAGTTTTGAGCTAGGATTTCTCCAACAATGAGGATAAAGTAATAGCCACTTTGTGTATACATCATAAACTCTACTCAACAATAAAAAAAAATGGAGAGAGAAGAGAGCAAGAACTGAGATGAGTGGATAGGAGAAGGATAGGTAGGACAAAGATAATGTTTTGAGGGAAGGTTAATTAAAGCTCAGTTCACATCTAGGAATTGGTTGGGAAGTGAGAGAAAGCTATAATTTCTTTTTTTTCTCAATTTCTTTTCTTTGAAAATTCACACAAACAAAATGCCAAGATTTAGTGAATCTTGAGGTTAAGTGCAAAAGCACCAAGGCTTGATTTATACTTAGAGACCTCCGTGTCACCCAGTTGCCATAAGACAAGCTACAGCATATATGCACTTGTGTTTTCATGGCTGGTACCTCTGTGAACCATTGTCAAGTATTAGGTCATTATATGGGGTTTCACACAGCTCCAAGGGCTTCCAGTTATTTCAAGCAATCGCTTGACAGTCTAAGAACAGCAAGGTCTCAGAAAGAAATGATCTTTAATTCATTTTAGTTTGAAAACAATTTATTTGTGCTCCATTTTAAGATTATCACAGGAAGCTAGAGCTAGAGAAGACCTAAGGGATCATCTGGTCCAGCCCCCTCATTCTAGAGCTGGGCAAATGGACGCCCAGAAAAGAATTTGCCCATGATCTCATAGTAAGTGACTTCCTTTGGAGCAGAACTCTACCCACTGGTGCAGATTGTAGTCCACCTGGGCTTTAGTAGATAATATGACCCAAATCCTGGTTATCAATAAAGAGATACTCCATTATCTTCACAAAAAAAAAACATGTCCCTCAATAAGGAGCCAAGTGTCCATATCCAGCTCCATGCATGGCATTCCAGTATGACAGAGTTTCCTTCCTGATAATATTACCCAGTAGATTAGAGTGATTCCTTTGATCAGGGATTCTATAACCTACCTCATTTCCAATTTTAAGTATAGTATACAGTAAGGAATGATGGGGATAAAGGAAAGATTCAGGTAAAGTGCACTGGGGAAATGTGAAGTGATAGAATTCTTTAGCTGGTGGCATCAGAGGATTCCCAGGAGGTAGCACTGAAATGGAGTCTTTGAAGAGAAAGGTTTCAACAGGCAGAGTCAGAAGGAGATGAAAGGGAATTCCAAGCATGAGGGTTGTGAGTATCTGGCAACCTAAGCACATAAGACAAAATCAAGGAACCTTTGCTAGTTGAGTTTGGCTAGGAATGTGAATACATGAGGAAGAGCAACGTCAAATAAAGGCAACATGTTTTGAGTTTCCTTTTAGCTCTGTTATTAGGATCCTATAAACCCATGTATGGCAAACCAATAGCATGCATGCCAGAGGGGGCACTCAGAGCCCTCTCACCATCATCTCAGCACAGAATTTGCCAGGGTTTGTTACTAGAAAGTCAGAGGGATATGGGGCTGGGCTGCTCCCTTCCCCCTCTTCATAGGCACCTGAAGACATTTCTCATATCACCTGCCCCTCTAAAAAGTTTGCCATCACTGCAATAAACTATTGAAGACTTTTAATCAGGACCATGATCAGCTCCTACACGTTAGGTCTGTGTTTGGCTATGCAAAGAATGAGAGAGAAAGGGGAGAGTGGAGACTGAGAGATTAGTTAGAAAGTGAGAAATAGGGGGCAGCTGGGTGACTTAGTGGATTGAGAGCCAGGCCTAGAGACAGGAGGTCCTAGGTTCAAATCTGGCCTCAGACATTTCCAAGCTGTGTGACCCTGGGCAAGTCACTTAACCCTCATTGCCTAGCCCTTACCACTCTTCTGCCTCGGAGCCAATGCCCAGTATTGACTCCAAGATGGAAGGTGAAGGTTTAAAAAAAAAAGTGAGAAATAAAGATGATTTGAACCAGGGTGCTGGCCATCACAGTAGAAAGGAGGGCTCAGATAGGAGAGATGATTTGGAGGTAGAATCAACAGAACTTTATAATTTGATATTGGGATTCAAGGAAATTACTTTGTGTGTATTTTGTTTTTTAGTCTTCATTGTTTATTGAATATTATGTGTGCTTTATTCCCTTCTCCTAATGGAATACATGTTGGTTGAGGGTAAAGGCTGCTCTTTTTTTCTTTATATCCCAGTGCCTAGGACAGTGATAGTATATAGGTTTAATGCTAGATGAATTGAATTGAATTGAATGGGAAAGGGGGAGGAGAGAGAAGAATCATTAAGTGTATCTAGTTTATTCATCAAATACACTTAGAATTTGATTTTAAGGAAGGCTCTAACATATATCCAATTTAGATTACAACTTAATTAACTTATCTTCTGACCTTCAGATTCCTGTATTTGTGTGGCTCTGTGGGTCTGTTTTCCCCCAAAAGTACAGGTAACTCTCTTCTTTTTTACCTCTATATATTTTTTTACGTCTCTATCTCCCTATCTTGCCAAGGCTGGAAGCATAGTGGCCACTTAGAGGCCTAATCCCATTGCTGTCAGCACAAGAGTTGTGACCTACCCGGTTTTGTAATTGGGCTGATTTACCTCTCCTAAGACTGCCTGGTGACTTTTTCCTCCCAGGGGTTAACTCTATTAGTGTTAGACATTGTAGGAATTCCATTGCTTTAGCTCTAATACAGCTCAGAAGTCCTGAGTTCCAGGAATCTGTCCCTCTCATCCTTCCCAGTAGCAAGGACTATAAACACTCACCACCACATCTGGCTTGTAACCCACCTTCCTTTGAGGTCTTCTAGTGCTATAAACTGTTAGTGCAAATTATATAAGGGAATGTCTACAGTACTTAAAACTGAATTTCGCAGCTTCTTTATGAGGCAAACTGCCATGGGAGAAAGAACAATGGATTTGGGTTCACATTCTGACTCAGCTGTTTATTATTTTGTGCTCTTTGGTAAGTCACCTAGTGGTAGCTAAGGTGAAAAGAGGGCTGGACCTGGAAGACCTGAGTTTAGATCTGATTTCAAACTCTTACTAGCTGTGTGAGCCTGGGCAAATCATTTAACCTCAGTCTGCCTCAGTCTCTATAAGTATAAAATGGGGATAAAAATTGCACCTATCTCCCAGGGTTGTTATGAGGAGAAAAGGAGACAACATAAAGCACTTTATATAGCACTTAACTTCCCTCATTTTCCTAATCTATAACATGAAGAGGTTGGATTATATGTTCTCTGAAGTCCTTTCCCAGCTCCAAATCTATGATCCTATGAATATTTATAACTTCCCATCAATCCATATAGAAGCAGGACCTGCTACTCTCATTTTAAGGAGGAAAATCCCCAGGGAAATTCATCTTACTTAACAAGTCAATAACTGAGCTGGGAATCAGACCTCAAGTGTCTTAACTTTCTAACTGGTTGAGTAGCCAGTGGTCTCTTCTGGGCAGTGCCTGCTGGGGAATTTAGAATATTCCAGGTTCTGGTGCAGACTGCCTATCGAGGTGGAAGGAAGAACTGCTGGAACTTGCTTCTCCAGAGCTGCCAAGGGAACTGGACGATACCTTCTGGGGTGAGGCCAAGTGAGATGGGTTCTCACAGGGTCTTGTGAGGCACTGGCGATGCCTGCAACTTGGCCTGAGAGAGCTACCAGCAAACGCACATCTCCCTTGGCAGAGGCAGAGGCTGATTCACCCTGGGGAGTTGAGAAACAGCTTGTACCTCACATTTTCTGACTCATCCTCTCAAAGAAGAATTATGGCTTGTTAGTAAGGTTGAGAAAAAGGAACATTTTGTGGTTGTTTGAACACAGCTTTAAAAATCATGCAGAGCATCTTAAAAACTCATGGTTTTAGGGGTAATAGATAAGGTGGCATAATGGATAGAGGGCCAGTTTTGGTATCAGGAATCAATAAGCATTTATTAAACACTTATTATATGCCAGATGCCGTGGAAGACCTGGATTAAAACTCAGCCTCTGGAGAATACTAGCTGGAAGCCCATGGCAAAGACCCTTAGCCTCTTCATGTTAACTTCAAGGTAACAACATGGTAGCTTCAAGGTAACTCTCTAAGACCATGGGTTAGGAAGGAGTTACTCAACCATACCATATAGGTTCTAAGGCAGAACAGTACGGGTCAGGCAATGGGAGTTGCAATGACTTGCTCAGGGTCATACAGCTAAGCAGTGTCTGAGGCCAAATATGAACCCAGAATCTTCCATCTTTAGGACAAATATGTTATTACTTTCCCCTTTCTATATCTTTTTAGAGAAGACGATAGTGCATTATGAATCTTGTCTTTCTGTTTCCTGATCAACTGTAGCTCTTGACTTTTTTGGACAGGAACAAGGGCAATTGGGAATAGGAATGAATTATAATAGGAAAGAGTCAAAACGAAAAGAGGCGAACAGGATCTAAAACAGGATAACAGTTCTCTGGATGCACCATTTGTTTAGTTTGCATGAATGGAGTGCAGCTGTTCCAGCTTCATTTGGGAAGAGGCAAACATGCATAGGATAGGGTAGTGTGAAGTATGAATCAGACTTTGTCTAGAATCAGCAACTTTTAAATTGATCAACCAAAACTGAAAACACCCTTAGTTAACACTTTGTTAGCCATCAAGTAAGAGAATTCACAAGTCACTTAATTGAAGAAGTAAGAGAATTCACAAGTCATTTGCTAAAATGAGTGATAACTCCAGAACTCAAGGTACCTCTACTTAACACTAAGAGAGTTTGCAAGTCATTTGCTAAAGTGGGTGATAACTCAGTCAGTCAGAAACTTGTGAATCCTATGATAAAAGTTCAGAAGCTTATGATAAAAGGCTGACACCTTCAGAGGCCTATGATAAGAGTTAACACCTTCAGAGGTGAGAAATGGATCCCACAGACACTGTCCCTCTGGGCAATGCTAGGCAATTTGGAAGCTGTGATTGGCCCCTATGAAGAGGGGAAGGGACAAGAAGTCACTTTAAAAGCCCTGAACTTCTTTGGCTGCAGGGAGTCTTCTGGAGATAGTCTTCTGGTTGTCATCTTTGGTAGTTGTCTTTGACTGGTGACTTGTCTCTAGGAGGTAACTTGAGACTTGGACTGCCTCTTGGGTGAGTGAGTGAGTAGTTGACCTTCCTTTCCTGATGTCTGGAGAGAGATTAGTGTTGGAGAGGCCTTCCCTTCTTAGAGGAGTATGGAACTCCGGGACCTCGGGTCAAGGGTTAACAAGCCCAGCCAGGCTGAGCTGAGCCCCAGAGCAATATTTAGTGTAATAGGGTAGACATCTTCTTTTCCTTCTTTTTCTATTTCTATACTTTCACTCTTTCCACCCTTTTGTATATAAAAGTTATTAAAAGTCCTTTTGACTTGAGCTATAATATTTTAAATTGGCGACCACAAGATTATTTTGGAATCCTCATATATTTTAGTCAACACCTGCCTGAAATTTTCATTATTAGAGACATCAATTGAAGAGGTCTTGTAGGTTCATTGGCCCAATCTCTATTTGTAGCACTTGCACCAAGTACAAACAACCCTAATGGTAGTTCTGAGGTATCTTTGAGCTCAGATGGAGCTGAGCATTATTCCTCCAGCTGCCCCAGAAGTCGTATGTCTTGAGACTCAATTGGCCTCTTTCTCTTTTGCTCTGATTTCACAGAACAGAGAATCATATCTTCTACCAATTCCCAGTTTCAATTAAATCAAAGACCTCTCCAAAAAGTAAACATATTTATTTTTTACCTTTTATATTTTTAATCTATCTGGGGAGGACATAGTGGACAGTAGATTGTCTGTAAGGAGCTAATTATTTAATGTGCTCAATTATTTTTTTAACACATGCAAGACATCAGCATTATTAGACGAAACTTTTAAAATTCATATACTTGGATGTGTATCTGGGAGGTTCTCAATAGTAACCACTAACATAGCATGCTTCAAATTCTTTTGTTATCATCTTGCAAGATTTCAAGTAAGTGAAGAACAACTTTGATGGGGACAAGCAAGCGCCCAATACTAGAGTGTGAAGCATGACGTGGGAAAATATTTAATTCTAAAATAATCTTGTGGTCACCAATTTAAAACCCCCATGTCATTGGATAATAATAAGCAGTATTCATGTGTCACTTTAAAGTTTTCAAAGCACTTTATGTACATTATCTCATTTGAGTTTTACAGGCTACTTCTGTAAGGTAGGCTCTGTAATAATTAACATCCTTGTTAGACTGAGGTTCAGAGAACTTAAAGGGCTTACATAGAATCACATAGCTAGTGAATGTCTGAAGTATGAGTGGAATCTAGGTTTTCTTGATTCCAAGTCCATCATCCTATCAATTACTTATACTTTGCTGCCTTTTCAAAGTAGGTTAATGGTTGGGTCATTGTAACGAGAAGCACTGGACAGCCAGGGTTCTGTGTGAGTGTACTGGATGCCTTCAGTCATAAAATCATAAATTCAGAACTGGAAGGGAACTTAAAAGTCATCTGGTCTAATTTCCTCATTTTGTGATAAGAAAATGAAATCCAAGAGATGCAAAGTTCAAGGTCACACAGGTGGTGAGGTGCAGTGCCAAATTTTAAACCCAGGTCTTTTAACTATAAAATCAATCCTTTTGCCGCTATAATGTGGTTGAGGGTGGAGGGCTAAAAACAAACTCAGCCTACTTGCCCATTCTATCCAGGGTGGGTGCTGAATCCTAATTCTTATATTTTCTGTGTATGGGGGGAAAACAGCAGAAAGATCCAGTTAACAATAGGAAACATTCTTCACACTTGGGAAATCAGATCTGATGATGTGAAAAATATTTATTCAAAGAGGCCAATTGTGAGCCTGTAAGAATGGGGAAAAAATGACAAGACGTCACCTCCAAAGATAATAAAAATGTGGAGAATGTTTTTAAAGGTGGTGTGATTGGAAAGGTGAATAGCAGAAAAGAAACTCCTTTTTCATATAAATAGGGAGCATTTCCCATTGAATCAATGCCAGGCACCACCAGCTTAAACAAACAGGAATGTCAGGGTGCCTGCAATTACTGTCTCTTGCTTCCCCATGCTGTCTATTTTGTCAGCCTTTATTTAGAAGTCTTTTACCCCAGTTTGCAGACAGTCCAGGAAGGAAAGTCATTAAGCATTAAAAGAGAAGAAAGACATTCAAACATGACAGTCGAGGACTCCAGTTGCTCCAACAGTTTTGAGATTTTTCAATGTTATACAAAAGCTCAAACACAAAGACTCCAACTTTGTCTGTAGGACATTTTCATCTGAGCTGATAAATACCATAAAGCACTTTCTTATGGGATCATTGGATTTAGAATTAGAAGGGTTGTTTTAATTCAACCTCCTTCTTTTATAGATGAGCAAATTGACTCCCAGAGAGGTTGAATGACTTGTCAAATGCCACAAAAAAAGTAAATGATGATAATGAAAACTTGGGTCTTCTGACTTCAGTTCTCTCTATTTGGTCACTCTACCTCCAGAGAAAGATGAATTGGATGGGCCATTGTCTATTTCATCTTGATTCTGGATATATCAGTTTCTTTATTTCTAGTGTTCAGTTGTCTCAGTCACGTTCAATGCTTTGTGACCCCACTTAGGGTTTTCTTGGCAAAAATAACAGAGTGGTTTACTATTTCCTTCTCCAGCTCATTTTACAGATGAGGAAACTGAGGCAAACACAATTAATTGCCTTGCTAGTAAGTGTCCAAAGCCAGATTTGAACTCAAGGAGATGAGTCTTCCTGACATAAGGCTGGGCATTCTATCCACTGTGCCACCTAGCTGCCCCATCTGTAAAGTAGTACTCATAATAGCACCCTTTTCAAGTTATGTGGGAAGAACAGAGAAAAGTGCCCTCTGTGGAGTCATTCTCCCTCTTTTTATGGGAAGTACACTGTCAGGGCATTTATCTAGTTATTAATAACCAAGACCCCAGAGACATTTATCAATTCCTGCATTTTTATCCACAGAGACAGTCTGGCACATGTAGCAAGCTTATCTTTTAGAAAGCTTGACAATCCTTGGAATGTGTTTGTCATGTCACATATAAAATGTTAAAATAGCATATCGATGTGGAGATCTATTGAAGTGAAGTCTTATTTTCTATCCAAGTAAAAATGGTTCAGATTTGAACCAGAAGGAGGGCAGGGAAACTGGACCTTTTTCTCAGGCCACTAAAACTTGGGACAGCTAGGTGATACAATTGGTTCAAATCAGACCTCAAATATTACTTATGTGATCCTGGGCAAATCGCTTAACCCTGGTTGCCGTAGTTTCCTCATCTGTAAAGGGAGCTGCAGAAGAAAATAGCAAACCACTTTAGTAGCTTTGCCAAGAAAACCACAAATGAAAACCTAAAGTTGGATATGACTGAAAATGCCTCAATATGACAAAAATTTAGAGAGCTGAGAGCATTTACAATCCTCCATCAGCATAGAAACAACTGAGCCTAGCATTTAATTAGCAAAAATGATTACTTAAAATAGGAAACTAACAGATGACTCATAACCTCATTTCCCCTTCCACCTCTAGATGAGGTGAGCTCCTATCTAGTTTATACTCTCCCTGCTACACATGGTCCCAGGTGGGGGACATCCCTAGGAGCAACCTCCTGGTGGCCCAGTGTCTCTTCCTTCCTACCATGGACAGGTGGGTAGATTTTATTTCCCCACAGGCCTTGTGTCCTGGAGTATTTTCTTTCCAGTTGAATTTCTTAAAAAAAAAAAAAAAAGAAAAGAAAAACTGATTTGTGGGTATAGTGTTGAACAAATTTTTGTCAAACTTGCCCCTAGAACTAAAATCGCTAGTTATGGCTCTGGTTCAAATGGAATGAAGGCAAAGCTCCAGGAAGGGTATAGGCTGGACAAAACAGGAACAGATGGATGTGACTATTTTAGCATATGAGCCACTGGGATTCTTTTTGTAAACAAAGGCTTGGAAGTCTAAAGTTTCATTTGAATGAAAGTTGAATGAAACTCCCACAGGAATATGTAAAAGAACAGCAACCCCAACATTTAAAATGCTATGTTCCTCCTATTGCCATGGGGAAGTACACATATATTCAAATATTTTTATGTCACTTATAAAGTTGTAATGATTTAAACCATTATTCTATCTATTTTAAATAACAGCAGAATGGAAAGAGGAAGCTTTTCTCCATTGAGAACTACTAATTTACAAAAAGAAATCAACAAATAGTCTCATACAAATAAAAAGCAAGTTTGGATCAGGGAAGTCTGAAATAGAAAAAGAAATATAAAAGCTTCTATCACTTCTTTAAAACTTATTAACATGTGTTGTTGCCCACTCCTTTAGAGAATTAGAACAAAGAAAATGAAAATTAAACAAATACAAGTTATTAAAAAAACCCTTTGATTCCACATGTTGACCAGTTAAGAGGTGGGAAAAGTGAAAAAGAAATCTATTGGAAGAAAAAGAAGGAGGAAAACAAAGACATGTAAGACAAAGAAAGAGAGAAATACTCAAAAGAAAGACAGGATTAAGGAGATTTTCAGGATGAAGAGAGATAGAGTTGGAGAAGAGACATCAGGAGCAAAAAGGGACAGAAGAAGGGAGAGCTATCTCAGGGAAAGGAACATAAAGGGGGTGGAAAAGGTCACTATCTATCATCCCAGACTCAGCTTTGTTGCTAGAATTAGGGACATTCCAGGGATGGGGCAAAGATCATCTTTGCCAGTAATGGTGAGGTGAGGTTTCAGTGGTGAAGTTTGTGTTTGAGGATTGGTAATTACAACCTGTAAACTGAACTTTGAGAACTATGGGGCCCCAATATTCAAGGGCTGAGCTGAATTGGGTAAAAGGGTATCAGTTAGAGCAGTTGTCTTCAAATTTTTTTGCTGATCACACAGTATAATTCTTTCACTTGAAGAATCCTAGCACTTCATTAAAAAGTTAGAGCTCCTACATATGCTTTTGAATACAATTATAAATTCTATATAGGTTCATTATAAACTCAGCAAGAGCCTTGTGGTACAGGATAGAACCATTGAATACGGGTTTAGAGCTAAGCTGATTCTGTTGGAGATCTGGAAGCAAAAAACATAGGGAGTAACATACAATTGCTGTTTTTTTTTTCTCCCCAAATGTAAGCTACTTCCCAAAATCTGAGGTATTTTTCTCCCAGAAGCTTGTGTTTCTTGGCACGAGCCAGCCAGGGACAGGGGCTGATTCAGTCACTTCTGCCAAGACTCAGGTTTATATTAATACCACCCAAGGAGACTGAGTCTCAAATAGCCCCCTAACATCCCAACTCTTGCCCTATTGAAGAAGTGCCAATTCAAGTTCTCCTACCAAATGCATCACTCAATTCTTTAGCTGCCTTTCTTCCTAATATTTTTCTCAGAGTCATTATTGGTGTTGGTCACCCATAAAAAGTATGCTTAAAAAGCCTTTCGTGACCTTACTAATTTATAATTTTACCTGATCTACCATATTTTGTGAGCTTTCCTGTTCTTGTGAACTATCTTTATAGTTTTTGAAAGACGTCTTATTCTCTGAAATAGCCTTTTTATCTGGAAAATTCTGTCGTGCTGCCTAGCACTTTTTGATTCTTTGAAGGTTTGATATTTTTGCATTCAGCATACATTTGTCCTAGGCCTCCGATAAAGTGTTTTTAAATGATCTCCAGGCTTCCTATATGTTATTAACTTAAAAAAACAAAAGCAACCAGCTCAAAACCGTTCCCTGTCAATTTCTTCCTAACTAGTGCCCATATTTTCTAAAATTGACTGATAAATTGCTTTAGTTTCTCTCTCTCACCAGGGTATTCAATTTAATTGTCATCTTTCAACTCAAGTCTACAAACACTTATTAAACATCTTTCATGTGGTGCTAAATGCTAGAGATAGGGATAAGGACTGACCTGCGACATCGTCGATCTCCTTGGGTGGGGGGGGGGAGGATTTCCTTGGGGTGGGAGGTAGAGTGGGGAGGAAATTCTCTCTGTCAGTGCAAGTCAGCATCCTCTCTTCAATTTTTTTGCCTTAGAGAGCTGACTTGTGCGGGGTCACACACAGGATTGGTCAGAGTTGGGACTTGAAACTTTCCTAATCTTATTCTCTGTGCCTTCTCGTCTTTTGTTGTAGGGCTACAACGACTGAGGATTAGATAACCTGTGCCCTTTGTGATATTGGAAATTTGGAGGTCCTTGAACTAATTTTGAGGTCCCTGATCTAAATTTCCTGTGGACATTTAGGGCTCTTTCAAACTACATTTCCCAAGAGCCAACTGGCTTCCTCTCTTGCATAATCACTTTGAGAAAAGTATAAAGACTGAGGACTGGATTGGTACTTCCTCTTTTCTGATTGTGGAGCAGGAGCCAGAATGGGAGGAGATGGTAATGGCAGGTCCTTTTCAACAGGCATGTGGCTTTATTTTCCCGATAGCTATCAATAAACCCTTTAAAACCCTAATATTTTTAAATCTATCCTTTTATATTAATTTTATTTCTTGTACCTTGAGGAGTTTTTAGTCTAGCTGAGGGAGACAACATGTACATGTATAGATATAATAGGAAAATATCTACATATTTTCCAGTTCCTAGATAGGCAATAGACATGTGATTTTATTAATATTGGGATTTCCTGGGTGAGAGAATTCCTTCTACCAATGTAGGTTGGCACCTTCTCTCTTGCTCATAGTATTAAAGAGTTTTTTGAATATTAGAAAATCAAGTGGCATTCAGAGGATTGGACTGCAGTATGTATCAGAGATTAGACTTGAACTCAGACCTTTCTTACTCTGAGGCCCAGCTCTCTGTCCATTATGCTATGTTCCTCTTGTTCTGAGGCTACAAAGAAAATAACAGAACAGTTTCTGACTTCCAGAAGCTTTCATTCCACTGCAAAGAGCTTCTTTTTTTCCATCATTATCAAGTCCTTCTTTTTCTCTCTAGCTGCTCTTCATCACATCCTCATCATAGTCTTCCTCTTCCCTCTGTGCCATGTTATCAGGTGTCATTAGACATAATCTTCATTGTCCATTATCCATCATCATCATCATCATTTTTAGTAGCTATGTCACCTCAGGCAAGTCATTTAGCTTCTATCTGCCCCAGTTTCCTCATCAGTCAAATGGAGATAATAATAGCATATATCTCCCAGGGTTGTTGTGAGGATCAAATGAGTTAAGATTTGTGAAGGGTTTTTGCAAACCTTGAAGCACTGTGTGAATGCTAGCCATCATCACCAACATCATTATCACCATTTCAGGCTTGGGAATAAAAAGAACTATACGAACTGATCCCTAGCATCAAAGAGCTTATTAGGTTACTGGGAAGGTAAATGCAAATGACAATATAAAACTGCATCTACTAATTACCAAATGAATACTGGAGGAGTCAGAAGAGGAAAATAACCACTGTCCTGGAACAGTGAGAGAAGACTACTCCAAATTAGTCCAGCACTTTGGGGACTTTAGAGAGGTTAAAAAAAAAAGATTGGCAAGGAATGAGTATAACAAGAAGTCTTTATTATGTTTTAACTCATAAGCCTGAGACCTAAAATGAGGAACTTGGAGCAAGGAAGAGGAGACAGACAGGGAGATGTCTAGGGAGAGTGCCAGAATCTTGGATATAGACCTTATAGAATGACAGGACAAGGAGTAAAAGGGAACTGGTCCTACAGAGTGGCTACCCTTGTATTTGGCACATTTAGCTTCTTCAGATTTCTCCTATTCCTCCTATTCAATGTGGAAAGTGACTGGGGACCTTTATTTTCCACACCAATCCAGTTCACCAAAGCAGGGAAGGGCCATGGGTCTTATAGAGAAGGGATGGATTTTCATTCAGGCATGGCTGATTGGTCTATTATTTTTGATGTCATTAATAGAGAGATTCAAGGGAAAGTCCTGGTAACCATGAGATATGGAATTTTCCATAGAAGAGGGACAATCTCCCCTCTTCCACTAGACTGTAAATTGCCTGAGGGCATGGACTATTTAATTTTTGTCTTTGTTTCTGCTAAGACTAGGACAGACTTTGCACAGAGCAGCCAAGGAATTGAATTGAATTTTGAAATCATATAATTGAATCCATCTCATTTTATAGATGAGGAAATGGAGACTCCCTTGGCTAAAGATACCTAGGCAAGTAAGTACTAAAACTGGGATTCCAACCTAAGTTCTTTGATGTCAGATTGCATGTTTTTGCCACTAGAGTATTTCTTTATCCATTAGGTGGCAGTGCTAGCCACCAATAGTGACCCAATTCACCAGAAGAAAACAACTCCTCAGAAATTTTCTGTTTTTATTCATCAAAGAAGAACTAGAAGTCCCAGGTTTACCCTTGTACTTTAGGAGGTGCCAAGCTCTTGAGGATTCTCAGAGGATTCACAATCTTCTTTCTGGCAGCAGAGCTAGTTTTGTTGGCTGATACTTTATACAGAGCTTGAAGGTTTGAAAAGTGATTTACAAATATTATCCCATTTTATCTTCATGATAAGTTATCCCTGATTTACAGATGAAGAAACTGAGGTAGATAGTAATTTGTCTAGCGTTTCACAATTCATAAGTATTTGAGGCTGGATTTGGATTCATATTTTCCTGATTCCAGGTCCAGATCCACGGCTTTAACTGGTTATTGTGATTTAATCAATCAGAATTACTGCAGCCTTTATTTACTAGAAACCCCAACTTTTCCCTGGGACTACTATATTCCATGAACCCTATGCATAACATGACTAACCCAATAATAGACTAACAAATGGCATAATGGATTAACTCCAAGAGGATATTGGATCTTCCCACTATTGCTAATCATGAGTTGTTTCCCACACAACCACATCTCTCTTCCTACCCCCTAACATCCCTCTGTTCTACTCATTCCCTCCCTCAATGAAAACTTTCAACCTCTTCTCTTCTGATCTAATTTGGACCTTTCAGAGTAATTATAACCTGCAGGATGTGTGAATTACTTGAGTCAAGGTAAAATGATTAAGTGTATTGCCTTATACAATAGACTTTAAAAGTGTTTTGCAGCTAAAAAAATCTAAATATATAATATGTTTTCTTTTTGATGCTATTACTTGTTTCATATGCTTTAGCACTGAGTTCACATGATTTTGACAGATATTCTTTAATTCATCATGTAACCATACTTTTAAAACAATAAGTATGAAATATTCCTTTGATGAATAGTCTGTTTTTTCAAACTTAGGCCAAATTGTAGCCCCTAAGTTTTCAATGGGATTTAAATCACATGAATTCCTAGGTCACTGAAGCATTTTTATCTCCATCTCATGAATAAATTTCTTAACCTTTCGCAATGTGTGACATCGTATCTGGTCACATTGTAGTACTCCATTGATTTGGGAATTGCTGTAATTCTAGAACAATTCTGCTTTCAGTCTATTGATATATTCATCAGAGTTTATGATATCCTACCTTCTATAGGTATAGATTTCCCAAGGCCTTTTCATTCTAGTGCCTTTCCTTTGTTAGTTATTTCTTATTCATCCTGTAAATAGCTTGTTTGTAATTATTTCTTTGCTTGTTGTTTACCCCATTAGACTGTGAACTCCTTGAGGTCAGGGAAAAGCTTTTGCCTTTCTTGTATTCCCAATGCTTAGCATAGTACTTGGCATGGTGTTTAAGAAGTGCTGATGGAGTGAATAGATGAAGTTTGCACTCCCACTGGAAATAAATATTACTTCAAATTTTTTTTGGTATAGAAGTTTTATAGTCTGATGAAAATACCATGTTTTACAGGTTTACTTGGTCTGCTTCTGACAAGTATTGGTGAAGCCTTGAATGGAAAATGATTTCATCAGTAAAAATAACATTTTCTCTAACTCTAGCAATTCAGTCTCATTCTTATCTTGTCCTTGACAAGCATTTTTGCCCACTTCTTAGCAATGTATAGCAGCTATTGATTTTCTCACTGGTCTTCCAAAGTCAAGAAGCCTATACCATTCTGTAGAGGAATCAATACAACCCCTCAAGCTGTCAGGTTCCTTTAAAGATTTTTGAATTTTTTTTGAAAACTAATTAGGTTATTTTGAAGTAATAGTTTGTTAAATTTTTTTCCCAATCACATTTTCCTTTATGCCTTATTTTGAATAATCTCAATGATATGTTAATAATTACTAATAATTTGGAATAATCTTAATTTTAACAATAATATTAATAACTGTAGAATATTTGAATATCTTATTTATTGTGGCTATTATTTATGAATAATTTATTTAAATAATATTAATTATATCTATCATAATAATACTATTGTAGCAGAAACAACAGCTCTTCAAGCAGCTACATCTCTCTAAAGGATTTTGAATATATTTTTGAGGATTAGTCAGGCTGTTCTGAAGTAGCATTTTGTCAGTTAATTGTGATTTTTTTAAATCCTATTTTATTTTGTATTTTATTTTGAATAATCTTATTTGTGTACTTGAATTATATGCTTGCTTTCCCCCAAACAACAGCCACTCTGATATCTCTAATAGTCATTGAAGTATGCTTTTCAAGAACTACAACTTCTGTAAGTTTCTTTGGAGTAACTTACTCCATTCTTAATGATCCATTCTTAAAGATAATAGAATTAAAAATACAACAAAAAGGAACAATGAAATATGTGTATGGCATGAAATACATGAAATATTCAACTGACAAAGAACCAGCTAAAGGTGTTAAAGGCAGCTCAACATGTCTACTACATCTGTTCAAGGTCAGACATTGAGTCAGCCTAGTTTAATGGTGTTTTGGCACATGCCTAGACCACCTAAGATGGTGTCACCTACATGGAAGATGCAGAGAATCCTCTTTCTGGGGGACTGGAATATTAGTGTATGTACTAACATGCAGATGGCCTCTGTTATGGTTGGGGAAATCTTTTTTTTTTCCCATTTGCCCCATAGTAGTAACTCTTTGCATCTTTAAAATAAACTCCTTGAATGAATATGATTAGTCCCTGAATTTATGTCTGAAGATGAAGGACTCTTTTGCTCACACCATAGGACTAAGGGGAAGGTTTGAAGACTGCCTTCTTCCCTTCCTATTCTTTTAGGCCATATGAGAAATAGACTTGAATTTTGGACTTTGCCATTATTCTTTTCTGTCCTAGTAGCACAGGATGGATTTTCTTACTGAGGTGTACAAACCACAGGAATCTCAGAATCCAGGAATCCAGACTGGGTGTTGCAAACCAGTCCAGCAGTAAGTCCCTGAGAGGCAAAAGTCTGGTGATGCTACCCAGCAGAACTTTGTACTTGAAATGGGTGGAACTATATAGAAGTATATAAATATTCTATTGCATTTTATTTTATTTTTGAAAAACCCTTACCTTCCATCTTAATACCGTGTATTGATTCTAGGGCAGAAGACTAGTAAGGGCTAGGCAGTGGGAGTTAAGTGACTTGTCCTGGGTCACATAGCTTGGAAGTATCTTAGGTCAGATCTGAATCCAGGACCTCTCATCTCCAGGTCTGACTCTTTATCTCCTGAATTACCTAGCTGCCCCTACTATTTTATTTTAAATAGAAAAACAAACAATTCTAATTTATATAGAATAGTTATATATCTGGTTGTCTAATCTTTCCTTCCCCAGAGACTGAAACAATGTATGGGGATTATGCCCCTCAAATATTGGGAGAAATGCTTGTATATCTGTCCTGAATTAAGGTGGGTAGGGAAGAGGTTTAAAATGCAATAGACCTGGCTTTTGGATAGAGCACCATAGTGGTTGCCAAAGGAATCATTTTACATTCAGTACCAGTAGAATCTATATCAAAATTATTGTCTCATATAATCTCTGATTATCTCTGTCTCTGTCTCTCTGCCTCTCTCTCTCTCTCCCTCTCTCTCTCTGTTTCTTTTTTTTAATTTTTAATTTTTTTATCTCTTTTTTCTCTCTCTCTCTGTTTCTTTCTTCTTCCTCCCCACTAAGTGTAGCATACTGGAAAGAGGACTTCAGTTCAAATTCTGGTTCTGCTACTGATTCAGCAATCATGGCCAAATCATTTAACTTCTTGGGACTCAGTTCCTCAATGATTAAGTGTGGGACATAGACTATACGACCTCTAAAATCACTTTAAATTCTAAGTCTGTGATTCCCCATCTTTACTTTTAATTTTCCTTTTTGATTCTGTTATCTGACTTAATACCTAACCATTTTCTCTAGTCCCCCTCCAATGGAGACCCCTGCAGTACTCAACTGACAGAGAATCTGACGAAAGGTGTAGGAAGTAGGAAATGGGTTAATCTGGTCAAGGTCAGATGTTCTGAATGAGCTTACTATCATTGTGATGATATTGGTACCATGATGATGCCAGGTGAAAGACATGCATTTCAATACCATAAAATGAACCCATTGTTGCTTGTCCTAGGTAATTTGCACATGATTTTGAATGTGACTTAGGCAGCAGAGCATTGGCTTTGCAAGCAATCTTTGGGAAATATTTCTCCTTCTCCAGGAAATGTCCCTCTTCCCCTAAGATCATCTTATGACTCTGGTAATAGCCCTTAGGAAGGAAGGATCTGTACAGACTGACCAGTTTGTAAGAGTCTGCTTTCTCTTTTCATTTTGGGTCACGTAGAGTGAATTGCATCAGACAAGAAGGCATAGATAGATTATGATCTTCGCTGGCAGTCTCATGACATTCTCCTTCCTATGTACCCCCCCCCCAACCCACTTCTCTTCCAAACTTCACTGTTATTGTTGATGGCATCACCATCCTTTCATCCAGGTACATAGCCATTGTGTTACTTTAATAACTTGTTCTTTCTTACTTCACAAAACCAATCAATTGCCAAATTTTGTCATTTCTATCTCTGAAACATGTCAGATATGTTCCTTTCTCTTTAAGTTTCTCTCCATTCTGATCTGTCCTCCACACAGTTGCCAAGGTGGTTTTCCCAAAGTGAGAGTCAGAACATATAACTGTTTACTCAATAAACACTGGTAGCTCACTGTTTATTCTGGAATCAAATATTGTTTCATTTTTAGCTCACCTTTTATTAAGATTTTTAATGTAATGTCCATATTTATAATACCATGTTTATATTGATATAAATAAGTAAATATATACATATTAGAGCAATATACTTTTTATTTTTATTTTTTTACCGCTAGGGGTATATGATCCAAAATATTTGGAGATCCCTTATCTAGGAGTATAAGATGTGAGGAGTAGATTGGGATCATAATATGGAGAAGCTCAAATTCCAGGTTAAAGAGTATGGACTTTATTCTACAGGCAAAGAGAAAGGCATTGAATTTTTTTTCTTTTTTTTTTATGAGGCTGACAAGTAATCACTCTTACATAAAGTACAACCCACAGAAAATCATGTCTTTTCTGTGAAATAACAGTTGTCTTGTTTCTTCTTAGGATGGTGCTGCCAAAGACTTTTAAAGCCTTACTGCATTTCTTGCAGCTTTAGGCAGTAATGGGTTTGTCAGGAGAATAAGTGAATGTGTGACCAATTTAGAAAAATTGGTGGAGTCCAGATAAAATTAAGTTGAGGGCCCAATCCAGGTCATACTTCTGCAACAGGACAACTGAGCCATCCATCAGGCTTTTTGCTTTACAAGTGTCTGTTCTTTTTTTTTTTTTTAGCAGCAAAGAGGTATATATCAGAATAGGGGATGTGATTGACAATTTATACTATAAAAAACTATGTCTCACTCCATTTTAATGAAGTATAATATTAAAAAGAATTATGAGGAAATAGTTATATAACATAGAGTTTCCTTCTTCATTTTATAGTTTCATAGCCTGTAGACCTTGGTGGGACCTCAGAAATCATTAATTCAACCTGGTACAGTGGATTTGGAGTAAGTGTTTAAATCCCAGCTTGACCCTTACCCTTTCTGGACCTCAATTTCCTCCTTTGTAAATAAATAGCTCTCTTCTAGCTCTAAATTAGGTTTAGAAATTTTGTGGAAAGTTGTCATCAGCACATCTGGCTTCACATCCAGTTCTGCCATTTTCCACCTGTGTGATCTTAGGCAAGTCACCTATTCATCCTGCGTCTTGGTTTCTTCCTTCATAAAATTTTAAGTTTGGGCTGTATAACCGTTAGAGTCCCTTATAGTTCTAACTAGAGGCTCTAAGTAGCCCGACAAAGAATTGAAAAAAGCTAGTTAAAGGTGAGAAGCTAGTTTAGGTCCAGGTATATAGATGCAGGTATTATCTGCACAGAGGTGATAGTTGAAACCTTTGTCCAGGGAAAGAGCATAGAGAGAAAGAATAGGAGTTGTGTCTATATCGGGGCAGAAGAAAGAAGAGGAGCTAATGAAGAAGTGTGAGAATTAGGAAGAGAAGAAGTAGGATTCAGTCAGTCAATCACTCAAAGTTCCTAGTATATGCCAGGGACTAAGCTTCATGCTGGGGATACAGATACAAGAAGTCAAATATGCCAACTCTCAATATGCTTTCGTTTTATTGGGAAATTGTGTTGTTACAAAAGCCAAAGGAGAACATATCAAAATGAATGATCTACAGTAGTAAACACTGCAGGAAGGTAAAGGACAGTTTTTGTTGTTGTTGTTTCAGGCATGTACAATTCTTCATGACTTCATTTGGGGTTTTCTTGGCAAAGATAATAGGAGTAGTTTGCCATTTACTTCTCCAGCTCATTTAACAAGTGAGGAGGCAAATAGGATAGAAGGACTTGTCCAAGGTCATGTAGCAACTAAATGTCCCAGGTTGGATTTGAACTTACGAAGATAAGTCTTGATTCCAGGCCCAGCACTCTATCTACTGTGCCACCCAAGGAAAGTTAGGATTGAAAAAAATTATTCAAATTGGCAATGAGAAAATTAATTGATTAAGAGATTATTACCTTCTTCCCAAGGTCTGTTTTTCTCCTTTGATAGTGAAGACAGAGCTGCACTTTTAGACAATATCCTCTCCTTCTTAATCTATTCTGGACAAATTTTTATTGTTGGCTACCAGCTCTAGAAAACAGACCAATTCAGACAACTGTCTGTCACCCTCAAATTGACACAGGCAAGCAGGTACCCTCTTTGAGGTCCCCTGAACTGACTTAGTAGTGAAATAGGCAAATAATAAATACTGGCGTTAGTACAGGGAGAAGGGAATGAAGGAGGAATGAAGGTTTAAAGTGGGTTAAGTGCCTGACCCACAATAACACACTGGGAAATCTTGCCCAACCCCACAAACACAGGACTTTAACAACTTTAAAGTGGTGACAGTTGAGACCAACTGTCTTCCAGATCAACTCTGCCAGGGATTCCTATTAAACTATAGTGGGTCCTTTGGGTTGTGGAGAAGGAACAAAAGGAAGTTATAAAACATAGTTTAATAATGATTTTAAGGGTAAGAGATGTAGGGAGGGGTCACACTAAAACTAGGTAACTAAGGACAGACTCCAGGGACTGGAAAGGTGGGTCAAAATCTACTCTGTATTAACACAGGCTGTCAGGTACAACTTGACTGGCTAGAAGGGGATATGGATGTTTCACAACTGAATCCTCAACTCCAGCGATGATCTAAGGTTTTCCAGGAACACAGGTCCACAGCAAATAAATCCACAGAGTGGAACCAGTCTGGATGTCCTCCATCCAGAGCTAAATTCACTGCTCAAACTTGATCTTCCACAGAAAAGATGTTTCTTGTAGGAGACAAATGCACTTTCCTGGGCTCTTCACTAGAGAATTAAAACCAGCATCTAACTGCCTCAGCCATACCAGAGTGACTCAGGAAAGACTTCCTTCCTTCTCACTATTCCACGATTGGAACACTTCAGCCTTGCCTGACAAGCCTGGCTGCTATCTACACTAAATGTCTAAAATCTTAATTTATAAAGTTGCCTATAACAGTAGTCGGAGATACCTTATGTCAGAGGCTAGGACTGACTCAGAGTGGAGCAGCACCAACTCACACACAAAGTTAAATCCAAGCAGAATCCTTGGCAACGAAGGTGCTGAGCTCTTCACAGTACATCGTTCTGCATAGCATCCCAACTATAGAAACACAAGGAGTTTCTAGTTATAATCACGTTGCCACCTAAGCTGAGAAGGAGTAAGGGATTTTGGAGGAGTTGGGGTATGAAATCACTAGTACTGGCTAAATCCCCAGTGCTGGCTGACATAGCTTTAGATTAATGTCTTTTGGTGGGAAAATGACCAAAAAATAAAGAAATAAAAAAGGCCACATTTTGGCTAAGCCAGTTTTGAGATTGCACGGAGGTACCTCCATTTCTGTGTCTGATTTCTTCAAGGCTTCAAGCTGTGCTAACTAGTTCTGTTGAATGTAACTGATTGATGAATAAATTATTGTTGAATTAAATTGAATCAAATTGGTGGGCATACCACTTGCAGAGCTGATTGCATAATTCTGTGGTTCTGTGCTTCAGGGCATCTTCTTCTTGGCAGCAGCAAGACATGGTCTTTGATGACCTTAAAGAGAGTCAAAGCAAAGTAGTGGGACAGAAACAGAAAATGTTGCGGGGCTGAAGAGCAAGGGCGTGTGGAGGAAGTAAAGGGAGTGAATACATACATACATACATATATCCCTTTTGGGAAATCTGATCATAAAAGAAGAAGAGATGCAAACATAACTAATTAAAGTTGAAAAGATTGTATAAAGGTCTTTTTAGAATTAGAGGAATGATTATATTTGTAGGTGGAAAAGGAGTCAGGGCAGAGTAAGGAAAAAAATAATGACTACTATGTGTAGGTGGCCCTTAAGGGTTACAGAGGCTTTGGGGCAGCTATATGGCTCAATGGATAGAGTGCTAGGTGTGAAGTCAGGAAGACTTGAGTTCAGATATGACCTCAGACACTTACTAGCTATGGGCAAATCATTTAACCTCTGTTTGCCTTAATCCACTGGAGAAAGAAATGGCAAACCTGTTCAATTTCTCTTCCAAGTGGGATCCATGGTCTCAGGAAGAGTAAGACCCCCCTGAACAACAACATTCTAAACACAAGGGACTGCCTCAAGGGTACAAGTGGAAGGAATAGTTGGAGGAAACACAGTGATTACAATGACAACTTGCTAAAAGGTTAACATGGGTAGTGGATAGAGGGGTGACTAGAACAAGGAAAACATGGGCTCAAGTTCTATTTTTTTTTTTTTTTTTGAGACTCATTAGGTATTTCATTAAGGTTAAATCTTCATGATACAGTAGACTTGTGCAGAAGAAAGCAAGTGGTCCTGCAGGCTGGGTCCTTTAGATTTCATAGTGTTTCTCAGGCTGTTATAAGGATATTGCTTTGGAGCCACAGGCTGATAGGATGGCTTCATCTCTCTTACCCAGAAACTGAACAGCATGAAACCAACGAAGCCAAAGAAATGCTTACACATAGCGTTCCAGGAATCAGGTGTGGGGGGCGCATTCACACAATTCCGAGTATCCATATCAAAGTCAAAGTGCATCCGTGCACCCCAGTTCAGTCTCAGTTCTCAATGGTCCCTGTCATACCACGGGTCTCGTTCATGCTGAGAGCATTCGGGAAGCTTTGGATAGTCACCAAACCCAAAGCCATCGTCCGGATAGGGCTGGTAGTCCTCCACTCACGTGTTGTACTTCTTGGCAGCCGCGGCGTCCGCGCTCCTCTGGCGTGTGTGGGTGCGGTCCCAGGAGCACATCCTTGCTGAGGCCCGAGGCTGGACAGCACAGAAGCCGGGGTGGGGGTTGGGGGCAGAGCCCAAACTCGGGGCTCACCCCCTCCCCCGCTCGATCCCCCGGCTGCCCTCCTCTGCTCCCCTCCCCCGCACTCCGCCCTCCCATATCGGTCCCACTCCGCTGGACCCCAGATCCTCTGTCCGGCTCTCAGACCTCTAAAATCCCGGGCCCCCAGAGGGGTTACCCGCTGGGTCGCTGCCTCCAGCCACCGGATTCCCGGGGACACAGTCCTCAAGTTCTATTTCTGATGTATCTTGGCTCTGGGACCTTGGACAAGTTATCTCATCTCTCAGTGGGCAGCTCAGATTTTTTCTGTAACTCCAAGTTAGAGGTAAGTAGATGATCGGCATCAATAGAAGGTATTGGGACACCAGTCATTTTCTATACAGATAATTTCATAGGTCTAACCTCTCTCTAAAAAAAATCTGGTCTATGATTTTAACAAGATGAAGTGAACTTTAGCCCTCACATCTTTATCTCTAGGGATAGGACTTCAGAAGTACTCTCTTATCGTACACATGAGAAAACTGTGTCCAAAAGAGAGTAAACGAATTGTTTTAGACCACACAGATAATTAGTAACACAATTAGAAGAGAACTATTTCTTTTACAAAGGAAGAAATTGAGGTCCACAAAGGGTAAGGGACAAGTTGGGATTTAAACCCTGACTCCAACCAAATCCACTGTACCAGGTTGAATTAAAGATTTTTGAGGTCCCTCCCAGGTCTACAGGCTATGAATTTATAAAATGAAAAAGGAAACTCTACATCAGCGATTCCCAAAGTGGGTGCCACCGCCCCCTGGTGGGTGCTGCAGGGATCCAGGGGAACAGTGATGGCCACAGGTGCATTTTGGGGTGGTGAATAACTGTAAGGGGGTGGTGCTAGTATGTGACAGGGGGTGCTAAGTAATATTTTTTCTGGAAAGGGGGCGGTATGCCAAAAAAGTTTGGGAACCACTGCTCTATGTCCTTGGCTTCAAGTTCAGTTCTCTTTCTACTGTACCACATAGGTATGCATGGCCTACAAACGGAATTGATTGTCTACCAATGATAGTTAACTTTCTTTCTTTTATGTCTGAATATACATTGATACATCACAGACCTGGATAAGTTTTAAGAGGAGGTTTAAATGGAACCAAAAGGAACATTGGTGGGAAAAGTGGTCATATTGGATTGTTTATATACATAGAGGAGATCCTTGTTAGAGGTGAAACAATTGTGATGGCACTGAGGTATCAATATAGAAGATATCTCAATATTAAGGGAAAGATACATGCTAAATGCATGGAAAAAAATCTAAAAGTGTATAAATACTGAAAAAAAAAGATGATTGAGAGAACATCAGTAACTACTGGCCTATATCCTTAATCTCTCATCTATACAAAATGTTCTCTAGATGAATTGAAGGATTATAATTTACTAACAACTCACATTACTGTAGAACTTTAGGGTTTACATAGTACCATCCTCATACCAAACCTGTAAGGAAGGAAGTGCAAATGTTGTATTTATTTTACAGGAAAGGATTTTCCTGAGATAGCACAAAGAAGGAAGTTAGTACAGTTAATACAGTTAGTTTGCATAGTTGACTAGTACATTAGTACTTTAACAGTTGGTATAAGTCAATGTTCAGACGTGAACCCAAGTCTCTTGATTCCAATTCCAGTTTCCTTTCCACCACTATCTAACCACTTCAGACTGGTTCATGGAAAGATGTCTATTTCCTTTGACTCACTTTAGATTCACCCCCTGCCCTCGCCACCCCAAAAAATACCACCAAAGTGGTGCTTTTATCCAATTTTTTCTAAATGTAATATATTGTTGCATTTACCATATTCTATACTATTCCATTAATATGTAACTATTTTCATGTGGCTGTGGCTGTATGAGGCATTTTTTAAAAGCTAATGAGAAAATAGGTCGTCATTGAGTTTTAAGAGATGACAAAGGAATGAATGGAAGGGAACAGGTCTGGAAATATTTGAAGGAATGGGTCAAGGAATGGAAGGGAATAGGTTTTAAAATAAGACTTTTTGAAAATCAATGTATTGGTAACTACTCATGTTTGCAGATTAAAGAGTCAGCCTGCTGTAATAGAAAGATGAGAGCACTTGGTAATCAGATGACTTGGCTTTGAGTTTGGCTGTCATATACTAGCTGTGCTTGCTTAAGGGCATTTTGAATTTCAGTCTCTTTCTGTGTAAAGTGAGGAGGTTGGATTCCATGAAACAGCCATGTGGTTTAATGGCATTAGCTCTGAACTTGCAGTCAGAAGACTGGTTTTGAGTAGCTGTTCCATGACTTAGTACCTATGTGACCCTGGAGCAGTTACATAACCTTTCCATACCTCAGTACCATCATCTAGAAAATGAAGTGGTTGAGCTGGCTTAACTCTAAGTCTCATCCATTTCTAATACTATTACATTTTAGGTCTCTTCTAGTCTTAAGGCCTTTTTGGAAATTCTGGATTTTATAGTGTAGGGTGGAAACTTCTACAGTGATCTTGGCACATTTCCAGGTAATTCTATTAATTTATTAAGTGCCTTCCATGTGCAAAAATAGAGGCAGCATGGATTAGTGGATAAAGACAACCTGTGTTGCAGTCCTTCTTATCTCTGCCATATGCTGGTTATAAGACTCTGGGGACTCTGGGTAAATCAGTTAAATGACATTGGTGCTCCAGGCCGCTTTCTAAGAAATAAGTTGCAGAAAAGTTGCCAGTCTACATTGATGGAGGGAGTTTCCTTTCTTTGGAGGAGAGAAAATGGGTAAAAAGGAAGATAAAGAGACAAAGAGAGATAGACAGACAAATAGATAGATAGATAGATAGATAGATAGATAGATAGATAGATAGATAGATAGAAACTGAGAGAGCTTAGAGGGTTCTTTTATGGGTAAATATTAAACACTGAGTTCACTGGGGTTTAGAGAAAGGGGAAAAGGAAGACTGCTTGGGCAAGGGATAACTGACTAAAAACAAATACCAATGGGGAATCACCTTTACACCCACAAGTACAGGGCTTGGGAAAATGAGTAACACCTATATGGAGGAATGGCAGTTAAATCAGTTAAGCAGTGAGCCAGACTCCAGTCAACTGGGGAATTACAATAAAACCTTATATAACGTAACTAAGGTACTTCTAGGGTTAAGGAGAACAGACAAGAAGCAGGAAACAATAATTTATTAAAGTAAAGAAGTTAGGGAGATGGTTAAATAGGGATTTCCTTAACTGGGGTTAACTATGGATCAGAAACAAGGGAAATGGATCACTAAAATCCTAACACTAACTAGATCCAAGCAGGATGGGTTTCATTCCTTGGGTCTTTGTCCCTCCAGCAGTGGTCTCAGCTGTCCTGAGGTCCCAGATGAAAACCAGCCAGTAATTCCAAAAGGTCTCCAACCAAGAGCTGTCCACACTTAGAAGTCCACCTTCCAAGCTGCACACTAAGCTCTAGGCCACACAGTAGATGGGATGGTCCTTGAGGAGCACAAAGCACCTGCTTCATCTCTAGTGGCAGAAACCAACAGACTCAGACCCTTGAGTCTCACCTGCAGAGTTCCAAGGCTCCCAGAATGTTTTGCTCATCCATCCTGCTTTGCACAACTTTTCTCTATACTTAAAAATGCTATTTCCTTATTACAGTTCTGAGGTGCCTATTAGTAGTAGATAAATTAATCTTGTCATACATTATTTGGTCTGTTTGTTTGAGAATATTCTGAATATATACTCTTTGAAGTTCTTCAAATATACTTTATCTTTAAGGGCTTAGAAATTTTATCCATTGGTACTTTGAGGAATTTTATCTGAAAAGGACTGACACAAAGAACCTTGAGGGGAAAATTTTTTTGTACTTCATTGGCATTGGCTAGGGTAATAGCATCCTATGGGACCTGATGAAGCAAGCTGAAGGGTGAGGCTTACACATATCTGGTAGATGAGGTGGGAAATACTCCCCAAGGTGACATTTATTTTTAGCTTCCAAATGCTAGGCCTTTGTCAGGTGACTTATGGGGTGGGTTGTCTTCATTTATTACATTTTCCCCATGGTTTGGGGGCAGAATGGGAGCAGCTGCAGTTGGTCTGCCCATGAAAATTCTTCATAATGGCCTGTGGGATTACCATGCTCAGGTTTGGAAAGGTACCCGGAACCTTATTTTTTATTTTCATCATGCTCATGTAGATGTGATGTGGAGGGAAAGGTTTTCATTATGAATTGGAAAAGGAACACAAAATGTATGTTTACATGAATTTCCTTAAATTCATAAAATGAATATTTATTTAGATCTGAAACAGGTGATGAAAAAGAAAACTATAGCTCTTTAAAAGGGTAAAATATTTGAAACAGCCATGCAGTGGAAATACCAGTCAATATGCCTTTGTTTTATTATCTTCCTGTCTTAATTAAATGCTAATTTAAGGCAAATATCTTTTGTCTCAAGATTCACACCCTGCATCATTAAAATTCAGTTTTCTCTAAATCATACCAATTAGGAGGTATGGAAAAGTCATTAATCTGATTCTTCATTTACCTGGAGAGCCATTTTTTATTTCAAGGCACTTGAATGTAAAATATAAGCTCCCTTATAGTTTAGTGATGAGAAGCATAAAAAGATCATCAGATCTGGCTGTACTTATATAAAATTAATTTGTGAGATACCAAAGGTCTTTTTCTTCACCACTTTGTGGTTTCTGGGAAACTATCCAATCCCTCTGTGTAGGTGTGAGTATTGAAAACTAAAACCATTAAAAAACTTCAAAGAGTTTAGCCATTGGTGTTTAAAGAGATGTAAATCACAATGATTTCAACACATGAAAAGCCTGATTTTAACATCATGGGATGTTGAGTTGAAGGTCTAACTTGTTTTACAGATAAGGAAACCAGAACCTAGGGCTTAATGCCTTGTCCAAAGCCACAAAGATAACAAGGATCAGAGTGTGGATTCAATTCAGATTTCTGATTCCAAATTCCATAAATTCCATAAATTCTATGATTTTCCCACTATATTACATTGTGTCAAAGGGGAAGAATGCACTCATGCAAATGGTAAGGCAAGGAAAGTTTTCACAGTTTCTTTCTGTGTGTTAGATACTCAACTATAGTGAATGTACAGAGCCCTTGGTATACAAAATTTGAACAAGGAATGAATGTAGTCAGTAGGAGATGGGAAGGGGGACAGTTAGGTTGCTCAATGGATAGAGCACCAGGCCTGAAATTGGGAAGACCTGGGTTCAAATCTGGCCTCAGATACTTCCTAACTGTGTGACCCTGGGCAAGTCACTTAACCTCATTTGTCTAGCTCTTGCCCTTCTATTTTAGAGTTACTAACAAAGAAAGTAAGGGTTATAAAAAATATGAGATGAGCCCTAAAAACTTACTCTTAGGTATAGTCTTTATTTCCCTTTTCCTGTGGGGAAGGACCCCAGCTTAGATTTGTGTACTTTGGTGGTAGAGTGGTTATTGGTTCCTACTAGCCAATATGTGAGGTCAAAATTATATTCCCAAGAGAATGAAGGCTCAATCTTCTTGTCTGTGAGATATAATCATGAAAGAGAAAACAAATGAAGTTTGTTTCTCCTTCATTCTTAGGAACTTGTTCATCAAAGTTTTATTAGGTCTGAAAGTATTGAACATACCACTAGGACAGAAGATACCTTTAAATTCAATAGTGTGATGTAGTAGGCAAGAAGTCTTGTGGGAGGGGCAGAGCCAAGATGGCAGCTTATTAGCAGCAAAAGCTGAAAACACTCTAAGAATCCTTACAAACCAATATTTAAAAAGCACCTCAAAACAACAGAAGTCAAAAACCAAAAGCAAGAAAGAGTGAGGGAGCTCTCCTGCTGAACACATCTTGAAAGGCAGGCAGAGAGAGTTGATTTACATAGGATAAAGGGGAACCAGCAGCAAAACTGCACACAGAGGAGTGCTGGCCAACTCCTCTCCCCAACCTACTGCACCAGGTTCCTCAACTGAACACAGGCTAACTTCAGGATCCTGGGATGGGGCTACACCAACAAAAGAGCACCTGAGACCTATCCTTTGAAGTCCCAGGCCCTAGTACCAGGCTGTGGTGAGGCCCAGAAGTCCATAGTACTGGGCCCTTTTAAGCCTGTGCTGTTGTGGTAAAGACCTAGCCCCAGGGCAAAATAACTCACAGCGAGTGCAGAACCCTGCAAGTTAGCAGCAGAGGAGACAGGCATTTTTCAGAATACCCAGACCACAAGCAAAAAAAGGCTAGGAAAATGAGCAAAAAGCAAAAGAAACATTTAATCCTTTAAAATTTATATGGCGACAAAGAACAAAGCACAGAACCACCAGGAGATGGTGAGATCCAAGCCACCACATGCAAACCACATGCAAAATTTCTATGGTGACAAAGAACAAAGCACAGAACCACCAGGAGATGGTGAGATCCAAGCCACCACATGCAAACTTCAAAGAAAAATGGGAACTGGTCTTAAGCTCTGGAAGAATTAAGAAAGGAATTAAAAAATCAAACAAACAGGTAGAGGAAAATAATCCTTAAACAATAGAAAATAATAGCTTAAAAAGCAAAATTAGTTAACTGGTAAAAGAGGCACAAAAATCCAATCAAGAAAAAGAGATAAAAAAATTTACCTATTGGAAAAAGAGGCAAAAAAAAAATCTAATAAAGAAAAGAGTACCATAAAAAGTAGATTGAACCAAATGGAAAAGAAGGATCAAAAGGCCATGGAAGAAATTCAGTTCTTAAAAATTAGAATTGGGCAAATAGAAGCTAATGACTTCACAAAACATCAAGAAACAATAAAAATCAAAATAATGAAATAATAGAAGAAAATATGAAATATCTCATTAAACAAACAAATTACCTGGAAAACAGATCCATTATTGGACTACTTGAAAGTCGTGATAAAAAAAAAGCCTGGACATCATATTATAAGAAATTATCCAATAAAAACATTATCCAAAAAAAAACCCTGCCCTGATATGTGGGAAGCCAATAAGAGAAACAGTTTCAAATAGATAAAAATCTGAGACTCCTCTTTTGATTTCTTTTCTGATCCACACCTTTCCTTATTGAAAAGCTTTAAGTTCCTAGCAAATCAGCACTTAAGAGGTTAACAATTTCTCTCCAAGACTAAAGACAAAAATTAAGCAAAAAGCTGCCTGGACTCTGAATCTGTTTCTAAACACATCAAGGTCTATAATGGATGAAATTTAGACAAAATGTCCTCCAGTGGGGGCTATTCATCCCTGAGAAAGTATTCCTAGACTTAGCTTTCAATAATGGACCAACCAAAATTCAGCCTTGGCCTTGTTCTATTCTGAAGACAAATGAGATTTTTTTTGTGTTTTGATATGACATAATTTGTAACTTCTGCACATCTGTGAAGTTTCGGGGAGGGGGGGTTTGTGTGAAATGAGTCTTGAAATATATATAATAAACTCCATGCTCCTGGAGACAGAGCTGGAAGCATGAGATAAAAGATCTTCTGTGTTCTTACTTCTTGTCAACTAGTCTTTATCAGAGATGATAAATAGATCTCGAGACTGATATTCTTGAACAAGAGGGTAAAATAGAAATGAAAAGAATTTGCAGCTCATCTCTTACAATAAAACTCTAAATGACAACTCCCAGTGATGTTACAGCCAATTTCAAGAGCTCACAGGCCAAGGAGAAAATACTGTAAACAGACAAAAATAAAAAAATCAAATATCATGGAACCCCAGGCGGGATTACACAGTATCTGGCAGTTTCCACAATGAAGGACTGGAAGGCTTGGAATATGATATGCCATAAGGCAAGAGAATTGGATCTACAATAAGAATCATTTACCCAGAAAAAATGACTTTATTCTTTTAGCGGAAAATATGGTCATTTAGTAAAATAGGAGATTTCCAAGCATTACTGAAGAAAAGACCAAACTTAAACAGAAAATTTGATGTCCAAATACTAATTCAAGAGAACTATAAAAAAGTTAATAAAAAAGAGAAAAAATTTAAGGGTCTCAACAAGGTTGAATTGATTTTATTCTAATGTGGAAAGATGATATTTTGAACTCTTAAAAATTGTTATCATTATCATAGTAGTAGACATATACACACAGAGAGGTATGATTTAGGATGTTTAGGATGATACGTAAAACAAAATCAAGGGGTGAAAAAGAGAATTTCACTAAGAGAAAGGGGAAGAGAAAAGTAAAATGAGGTAAATTATATCACATAAAGAGGCATGGGGGGAATACTATTACAGTGGATGAGAGGATGAGGGTGGTGATGGATAATATTTAGCCCTAACACTCATTGAAATTGTCTCAGAGAGGGAAGAACATCCAGATTCATTGGGTTATAGAATCTTATCTTACCCTTTAGAGAAGTAGAAGGAGAATAAGAAAGGGTGTGATGGGGAGGGGAGAAATATAAGGGAGGGAGAAGTTGGGGGGTGAGTAAAAGACCCTATAGAGAAGTAGGCAGGGAATTAAAAGGGTGGTAATGGAAAGGGGAGTAATATAAGGGAGAGGGAAGTGGAGGAGTGACTAAAAGCAAAACACTGGTGTAGAGGGAAAAAGTGTAAGGAGAAAGGGCAGAAATTAAAGAGGAAATCAATATGGAGAGAAATACACAGATGATAATAATAACTGTGAATGTAAATGGGATAAACTCACCTATAAAATCGGAGCTGATAGCAGAGTGGATTAAAAAACAGAATCCTACCATATGTTGTAGATAAGAAACATATTGGAGGCAGGTAGACACACACAGGGTAAAGGTAAGAGACTGGAGCAGAATCTATTGAGCTTCCACTGAGACAAAAAAAAGCAGTAGTAGCAATCATGTTCTCAGACAAAGCTAATGAAAAATAGATCTGATGAAAAGAGATAAGGAAGGTAATTACATCTTGACAAAAGATAGTATCGTGTAAGGATGGGCCAGATTGGCAATGATTGACAAAGGAGTCACAGCAAAAGATTAAGCTGGCTATACAAGCAGGGAGGAAGGGTGTGAGTGAATAGAATTCTTTCTCCTTCCTCTCCTGAGGCAGTTACAGCCTTGAAGTAACAGTTGTAACAGAAACAGCTCCTAGATCAAGAAATGGAGGCTGTCTTGACTTGGCTACCCCAGGGCAAAATTGGTAAACAGATAAGAAATAATGCCACTGAGATTAGCAACTTCAACTGTTAGAAGATTATTCCCTAAAACCTAAGGTGGATAAAGATTCAGGATGTCTTCAAAATAGCAGTCTTGCCCTCTGAATAACAACTATGTTCAGTGCTTGCCTGGATGAGGATTTTGCCTAGGTAATGTATGGAATTGGTTGGTAAAGCTTAACTATAACTTCACACAGGCTCACAAACTTAACAAGGGATGAGATTTATTAATTTCAGGGGAACAGAGAAGGAGGGTCAATTTCAGAATTGCGGGTAAGGAAAACAACCTAATATCTTCAAGAAATTTGTTAGATATAGCAAACCTCAGAGGGGAATGCCTTTGAATAACTAATTCTTCTAACTCCCTCACAAACTGACTTTTTCTTAATCTAATGTTATCAAGTTTAAGATGGCGAAGATAATCTTGATTGTAGAATTTGATTAGAGATTAGCTGAGATACTGCACGTGAGGTATTTTCCCAGTGCACATAGCCTGGAGTAAACAGCAAAGTAACACCCTGCTCCTTGAGGTCAGAGATGAGCTAACAAAAAGAGAAGCAATCCTACCCTTTCCCTAGCCACCCTCATTCCCCAAAGTGAGTTTTGCAAGCTGGGTGTCCTGGCTTTTATACTCACATTCTTAACTGCCCCAACTGCCTCCTCTGCTAGAGCTCTGGGTGGGGGGGTACTGCAGAATTCTGTGAGGCATTTTCAGCCCACTTAAGATCTTGCAATAGACAAGGAAGAAATATCAGTATTTAACATATATGCGTCAAATGATGTAGCACCCAGATTTTTAAAGGAGAAACTAAAGAAGCTTAAGGAGGAAATATATAGTAAAACTATACTGGGGGGGACCTCAACCTTCCCCTATCAGAACTAGATGAATATAATAAAAAAATAAATAAGAAAGAAGTCATGGAAATGAATGAAATTTTAGGAAAGTTAGATTTAATAGATATCTGGTGAAAAATGAATACAGATTAAAAGGAATATACCTTCTTTAGAGCAGCACATGGCATACATATATTATACATATACAAATATTGATCATGTATTAGGGCATAAAAACTGCACAACCAAATTCATAAAAGCAGAAATAATAAATGCTACTTTTCAGATCATAATGTAATAAAAATTTTGATCAATAAGAATTCATAGAAAGGTAAATTAAAAATCAATTGGAAACTAAATATTCTAATTCTTTAAAATGGGTAGATCAAAGAACAAATCATAGGAACAATCATTGATTTCATTGAAAAGAATGACCATGAAGAGACAACGTATCAAAATTTATGGGATTCATCCAAAGCAATACTCAAGGGAAAATTTATATCCCTGAATGCTTATATAAATAAAATAGAGAAAAAGCAGATAAATGAGTTGGACATGGAATTAAAAATTAGAAAAAGAACAAATTAAAAATCCCCAATTAAAGACTAAATTGGAAATCCTAAAGATCAAAGGAGAAATTAATAAAATTGAAAGCAAAAGAACTATTGAACTAATGAATAAGACTAGAGCTGGTTCTTTATGAAAAAAAACAACAACAAATAAAATAGAATATTGTCTAAAATTTGATTTAAAAAAGGAAAGAAGAGAATCAAATTAAAAGTGTTAAAAATGAAAAGGGTTCTTTTACCTCTGATGAGGAGGAAATTAAAGCAATTATTAGAAGGTATTTTGTCCAATTATATGATAACAAATTTGATAATCTAGGTGAAATGGATGACTATTTACAAAAATATAAATTGCCTAGATTAACAAAAGAGGAACTAGAATGCTTAAATAATCCCACCTCAGAAAAAGAAATTGAACAAACCAGCCATGAACTTCCCAAGAAAAAATCCCCAGGGTCAGATGGATTCACAAGTAAATGCTATCAAATATGTAAAGAACAATTAATTCCAATACTATAAAAACTATTTTGGCAAAATAAGCAAAGAAAGAGTCCTGCCAAATTCTTTTTATGACACAAATATGATGGTGATACCCTTCTGCTCAGCCCACCAGGCAGAATCAATGTCTATATATCCCAACCACCAACTAACAACCAGTAACCAACCACCAACTAATCACCAACCCACCCCACCAGCAACCAACCCCAAATAACCAACTATTAAGGACCAACTACCAACCACCTCCCAATCCAAAAAAGGTCAAAAAGCCAAAAGCCTCTCTCAGTCCTCATGCTAGCCTTTTATAACCCCTTCTTACTTCACTTCCTGTCTCTCCAGTTTTAATAATTCCAAATTCAGACACTTTTACTATGTAAACCTGCCTCTGCTAGCTCAGGAACACATTATCACTGTACAATGAAACATATTTTCCTAAACAATCAGCAATATTATCACTGACAGGTATTATCAGAGGGATATTTGTAGAGTGAAAACCTTTTTCAATCCCCAAACTTCCTTCTTTTTAATGGCAGGCACAAATAGCCACCAGAGTGCAATGAATTTCACATATGGTTTCTGGGAAATAGCCGAGACCATAAAACTTTAATGATTTTCTTGGTTCCTTTTCTACAAGAAGAATAACATATGATTCATCTTTGCCATAGTTCAAAGTATAAGAGGGTTCAAGTTGTTTATTGCAGAGATCTTCCATTGACAGTTTTTATGTTATTTGTTTGTCACCTTTTCTTTTTTTCTTTTAAAGGAAAGTAACATTCCAGATCCATAACAACTGTGGATATGTTACTAGTCCTTATGTTCACAGAAAAAAATACCAAATTTTAAATTCTATAAGAGAGAACATGACATATTCAATTTATAAATTTCCTGGCCACACCTATAGAGCTATAATGGATTTTCTTTAATTTTTCTATTGTTGGGAGCAGAAGACCAGGCTTAAGCAACTAAGTCTGCACACATAATAAAATAAGACTTGCAGCAAAAATTAGTCTGATATGTAGTTAATCACAGATTTGCTTGTTATAATGCTCCATGGTAATTAAGCAAATGAGGACATCAATCAGGTATGTTTATAAAGTCATTTGTTAACCTTAAAGCATTATATAAATGTTGGCATTATTATATATTATATATTTATAAAATTTAATTTTATAAAATAAAAAACATTTTATATATATGTTAGTATGTATTATTATTATTACTCATGTGAATTACTAAACTTAGGGTGAAAGTGACCCTGTGATTTCATTAGTATAAGGAAGTCTTGTACCAATGCAAATATCCGCATGTTCTCTATACCTTAAAATCTGAATATCTGGAATCCACATCTAGAATATGGAGAGGTTAAATGCCTTCTCTAGGGTCACACAGACAGTGCATGTCAGAGGAGAGACTTGAACCCAGATCTTCTGAGCTCAGAATTGCTTCTCTATTCACTAAGCCAGTGGTTCCCAAACTTTTTTGGCCTACCACCCCCTTTCCAGAAAAAATATTACTTAGCGCTCCCTGTCACATACTATCACCGCCTCCTTACAGTTATTCACCGCCCCCAAATGCACCTGTGGCCATCACCATCTCCCTGGATCGCTGCAGCACCCACCAGTGGATGGTGGCGCCCACTTTAGGAATCACTGCACTAAGCCATTCTTTCTCTATGATAATAATTAGCATTATTGTTAAAATAAATGAGCTTTTCTAGGATAAGCTGGAAGGGAAAGGAGTGAGCAGGGAATAGAACAGAGCTGCCATTTCCTGTGAAGCTTCCCTGAAGACTTCAGTATTTACAATTCCAGGACATTCTCTTTTCTAGTAGGAGAATACCCATCATATAGACTGTCTGGGAGCACTTTGTAGGCAGGTATATTTAATTCCAGTTACTAGAAGGTAAAACAGGAGCATAAGGAGACCTTTAAGTACATTTGGGGAAGGGAAGGAGATAAGCACTCTGTCCTCCTTTTTATTATAAGAATTGCTCCCATAAAATATAAAAATTAGAAGAGATCTCTGAGACCATCTAATCCAACTTATCCTGGAACCAGAATCACCTCCAGGATATGGAAGTTATCCAGCTTTCCCTGAAGGAAACTAAATGCAGGGAGATCTCCTATCCTCCAAAGCAATCTATTTTACTTTTGGTCAGTTCTAAGTGTCAGGAAGTTTCCCCTTGCAGTGAGTTGAAAACTGCTTTTACTATTTGTTACCCAGTTCTATGCTATTTGGGCCAAGCAAAAGAAATCTAACTCCTCTTTTAAATGTGTTCAGATATCTGAAGATAGTTACCTGCTATCCCTAAATATTCTTGTCGCCAGGCTCAAAATCAAAAGATGCTCTATAGGGCATGAATTCAAGGTTCTTCAGTATACTTGTCACTCCCTCCTCCCTTATAGATACCCCAATGTATCCTGGCTCTACCTAGAATGTGGGACACAGAACTAAACTCAGGATCTAGATGTATTCCAACCAGGATAGACTACAGGACGATTATCCTGGCCCAATCTTGGGCACTATACTTCTCTCAGTGTAGCTGGAAATTATAACAGTTTTTTGGCTGCCATCCTATTGATTCACCTGTTATTTTTAAGTCTAGTAAAAATCCCAGACCTTTTTCAGATGAACTGTTGTCTTGCTGGACCTACCCTATCTTATACAGGTGACATTCCTTTTCTTTTTCTTTTCGCCCAAGTTTTGGGAATTTACATTCCCTATTAAATTTCATGTTACTAGAGTCAATTCTTACTGTCACTCAGCACACTGGTCGTCCTTGGATTTTTGTCATCTGCAAACTTGGTAATCGAATCGTGCCATTTATTGCTTTATCATAATTGCTGATTAAAATTTTAAATAGCGAACAGAGAGGGACGGGTAGGGTGTATAGTGGAGAGAGCATCAGGCCTGGAGTTGGGAGGATCTGGGTTCCAGTTTGGCCTCAGAAACTTTCTAGTTGTGTGACCATGGGCAAGTCACTTATCCACATTGCTTAGTCCTTGCTAAGAACTGATATTAAGAAAGAAGGTAAGGGTTTAAAAATTAGTAAACCGAGCCAAGGATGTATCGATGGGGCATTTTATTAAAGATGCTTCTCTAAGCCAATGCTAGATTATTAATTATTTAATAAATTGTACAATCATCTACCCTACATTTTTATATCTTGGCTACAAGGAGAGCATGAGAAATTTTGTTAGGTGCTTTGTTAAGATCTTGGTAAACTATATTTACAGCATTTACTCTGATCTACCGTTTTGTTAACTCTGTCAATAAAGTAGGAAAACCTGTAATTTAGTTCTTGACAGGAATGCATAATGAAGGCAGGATTAATCCATCTTTTGCATAAAGCCTTTCCTGTTTTTGTCAATGCTAGTGCATTCCCTCTGAAATTATCTCCAGTTTACCCTGTGTTGCCTACATATATGTCCTCCAATGTATGTTCCTTGCTCATGCATATGATCTCTTCTCTTGGTATGGAAACCTGAGAAGCATGTCCCTTCGTGAATAAGACGGAAATCTCTTTTTGTCCCTCATCATCATATGCTATTTGTTTAAATATCTTTTGTTCTAAACTAATGTGTTCTATGCTTATCTGATAAAAGAAATACATTGGTCTTCTGAATTATGGTTTGTGAGGGGTCATTTAAACTTTGTGTTTATCAGGGGTGGGGAAGAGAAGAGAGACTGGAGAGGAGAAAGTACAGCAAATCATAAAAAGCTGGTATGACCTATTTTTGATTAAGCCATGCTGACTGTAGAACATATCTTTTTTTTAAAGTTCATAAATCATACCTTTAGGAGTCCATTCCAGAATTTTGTCAGGAATTGAAGTAAAGCTCTCAGACCTACAGTTTTGCAAAGTCCATCCTTTTCCTTTTATAAATATCAGGATATTTGGCCTTCTCCAGCCTTGTAGCACTTCTCTTGATCTCAATCTTTGAAAGATCAGTTCATTAACCAGCATTTTAAAGCACTATTATATACCACGCACAGTTCTAGGCGATGCAGATAGATTAAAAAAAAAAAGAAGAAACCCTAACTCTTAGCTTACCTCCTATTGGAGAGAGAGCATTTATAGAATAACATCTACAGGATAAATACAAAGTAGTTAAATACAAGGTATTTAAGAAAGGAGAGTTCTAGCAATTGGGGGGATTGGGAAAGACTTTCTGTAAAAGGTGATGATTGAGCCAAGTCTTGAAGAAAGCAAAGCATTCTATAAGGTAGAAGTGGAGAAGGAGTGTGCCAGGTGTAACCATCAGGTGTCACTGTCTGACCAGGCTTAGAACACGGGGTCCTGAACATTTTGTGTGTGTGTGTGTGTGTGTGTGTGTGTCTTGGATTGCTTTGGTGATTGGGGGAATTTTGTACTCCTCAGAATAATGTTGCTAATAGCACAAAATAAAGCACATATATATGTTTATGTATATATAATTGCAAAGGAAAGCAATTACTTTGAAATATAGTTATCAATTTTCAAAAACCAACATCATTATTTATGAATAGACCTTTCCCCTCTCTATTAACTAGTTAGTGAGCCATTCCTTTTAACAAAGAATCAGAGGGAAAAGTATTTTAGTGAGACTGAACACATCAAATATGTCTGATAATGTATAGAGATGTACAAACATGTATATATACAGGTATATAATATTAATTACATATGACTATATTCATTCTGTAGTATATAAATTTGCATATACACACCTGCACACCACATATGCATATAATTTTAAAGTTATATATATATATTATATGTATTATATCAATGTACACACATATATAAGTATTTCTTTGTATCCCTAGTGTTTTACAGTGTCTGCCTCATACTAGGTTGTTAGTATATATTAATGTAGATTATATATATATGTATATATACATATATAGACATACCCACACCCCACCCCTACACATTGATACAAGTACATATGCATATATGTGTTATAGTTCAGTCATTTTCAGTCATGTTCAATTCCCTGTGACCCCATTTGAAGAGTTCTTGGCAAAGATACTAGAGTGGTTTGCCATTTCCTTCTCCAACTTATTTTACAGATGAGGAACTGGAGGCAAACAGGGTTAAGTGACTTATCCAGGGTCCCACAGCTAGTAAGTATCTGGGAATAGATTTGAACTCATAAAGATGAGTCTTCCCGATACCAAGACCAATGTTCTACCTGCCATTATGTATATTTGTATCTCTCTCTCTCTCTCTCTCTCTCTCTCTCTCTCTCTCTCTCTCTCTCTCTGACTCTCTTTCTCTCTCCCCATCCATCTAATCTATCTATACAAATGAATATACACATATAACATTTTATATAAAATAGGAAATATAGTATATATAATATTATATAACATTATGCAAGATCAGATCTATAATTTTATTGTTGTCCTGGTGAAGAACTTCCTCTATTTATGCAGATTAGTGCTTTGAATGAAAGAATGAATGAATGAAAAGGCATATTTTGCCTAACTATGTACCAAACTCTGTGCTAAGTGCTGAGGATACAAACACAAGAGTGAAACCAGACCTTGGATAAGTTTATATTCTAATAGAAAGAGAACCCATATAAGGAGTTTACTTGATTATGGACCCAGAACAGGAAGAGGGAATGGTGGTGAAGAGGCAGGCTTTGGAAAGGACATCTTCAGTGGAATGATGCAGTCAGATGCCAGAGAGTCAAAAGGTTTAGAAATGAGAGTGGATGAAGTCAAAGCATTGTGTAAGAAGACTTTTTCATGGAGTTTAACCTTGATGGAGAGGAAAGATAGCTAATAGCAAGCTGGGATGGTAGGATCAATAGAGAATTTTTGTAAGGATGGGAGAAAGACATAGGTATGTTTATAGGTGACAGGTGAAGAGCTGGAGATAGGAGTAGATGGAAGGTGAGAGAAAAATTGAGGCTGAAAGTAGGGCAATGCAATGCAATCTGCTGGACAAAACAAGAAGGAATGAGATCAAGGGTACATGTAGAGGGG
The DNA here is from genome assembly GCF_016433145.1 of Gracilinanus agilis. NCBI lineage: Eukaryota > Metazoa > Chordata > Mammalia > Didelphimorphia > Didelphidae > Gracilinanus > Gracilinanus agilis. The sequence continues at coordinate 130,149,806 of NC_058135.1, forward strand.
GTGACTGTGGCAAAGAAGAGTGCTGCCTTCTTCATGAAAGACCATAATGAAGGAGGAGGTAGTGGAGGAAGTCATCTGAATGATTTGAGATGAGAAAATGAGGAAAAGGGGAAGCTCTTGATAAACGTCCTGTTTTTTTTCCAGAGACAATCTGATATAAAAATGTAAACCAAATATTATGTTTAAGGAAATTATAGGCTGTAAATTTTACCCATATAATGCTTTAAATTCTATCAATTAGCAATTCAATTGGTTTACAAGTCCCCTTAAGAAAGCTGTAGTGGTGGTGAGAATATTAGCCCCTCTCACTATAAGGAAAAGAGAAATGGAGGAGATTTAGTAAAGGATAAGAGGAAGAACCCTATATACATCAAAATACTGCAACAATTTTTTATTAGCAAAGAAGTGAAATGACGGGGAATGGAGCTGTGAGCAAAGTCCCGATTAGACTGGATAGAAGTGGGAGTGGGTAGGTGAGCCATTTACAAGATGGCCCTAAGATGCTCCTTTCCTGCTCTGTGCTTGATGGGGTAGTCACCTCTTTTTTTTTGAGTGGTGTTTGGATTGTGAATGGGCATGTTTATCTTTGTTCCATGAGAAGGGGCACATGTGCTCAGGTCTCTAGTTAAAGGAGGTGTGCAACCAGAAACTACTGTCACATATAAATTAAATTCTGTTACACATAATACAAAAAAATTTTTAGAGGGGAGAAAAGGTACCAGAAGCTGGATGAGGAGGAGATAAGATCAGGATAAAAGGCTCACTTCAACTTTCTCTCTTCCAACACACACACACACACACACACACAGATATGTGTGTTGGAAGAGAGAAATATGCATATATTCTGTATATTATACATATGTGATGTATATCATATATCATAGATACATTCATATATACAAACTGGCATTTAATGAGCGCAAGATTAGGCTCCCTTTTCTCACATTCAGGCTTGTTTAGGCTGGAAGTTCTTTATTATCAAATGGCTTAAGTGATGAGTCACTATGAAGTCCCTCAGAGCTCCCAGAAGTTTCCAGGGGCAATACAGGTTCCCTGGCATGCCTTCAGTTCACCCTCTGCTACATACAAACATGGGCCTCTATATATGTTTATATGCATTTTTGTGTATGTATATATTCCTCTCTCTCTCTCTGTCTCTTTCTGTTTCTGTCTTCCCCCCATTTCCATCTTTCTCTGACTTTCTGCCTCTCTTTCTCTTCCTTTTATCTCTCTTCCTTCTCTCTGTTTCCATATTTGTGTCCTTATTTATCTCTGTATGTTTCTATTTTTGCCTTTTTTTCTTTTTTTCTGTCTCTCTCAGTTTCTGCCTCTGTCTCATCAACATATGTGTATGCTAAAACAAACCATAAGATATCAGATCTGCAACAAGGAGAAACGCTGTCCTGAATAGCTCAAAACTGTGAGAAGAAACTACTAAGATAGACACAGGTAGCCTTGGGCAAACCACTAACTCTTTCCTTTGCTACCCTGTTCCGGTTGAATGTGGAATCTCTGTGAGTTTAAATAGATAACAGAAAAAGAAATACATATTATAAATAATTACTTACATTCATATAACACTTTGAGGCTTGCAAAGCACTTTTCATATATCTGTATTCATTGAGAAAATCCAAATCCAATGGACCCTTCTCAGTACTTATCCATCTTGACCTCTCTTCATCATTTGAAACTGCCAACCTCATTTTCCTTTTGGGCAATCACTATTCCTTGGATTTTTGTGACATCGATCTTTTTTTCTTTCTCCTATCTGTCTGATCACTTCTGAGTCTCTTTTGCTGGATTGATCATCCACATCCTGTCACTTAAACAAGTGTGTCCCTCAGGACTCTTTTCTGGGTCCTTTTCTCTCTACCCTCTCTTTCCAGGTGATGTCACCAACTCCCATGGATTCAGTTTTTGTCTTTAGGCAGATGATATATATATATGTATATATATATATCCTCAGATCCCAGATTTGAACACTTGCCATATCCTCTTTCCCTATCAAGTCCTTCACCACTAACTGACTATTGGGCATTTTCAATTGAATATCTCACAGACATCTCAGAATCAACATATGGAGGAAAAGGAATGGAAGCATTTATAGGATCTACTTTGTGCAAGACTCTATGCTCAGTAATTTACAAATATTATTTCCTTTGATCCATGTAACAATCTTACTAGGAAGGTCCTGTTATCATCCCTATTTTACACTTGAGGGAACTGAGGCAGGTTGAGTGATTTGCCCAGGGTAAAATAGCTAGGAAGAGTTTAAGAGTGTATTTGAACTCAGGACTTCCTGACAATTCTCTTAACCTCTGTTTGCTTTAATTTTCTCAACTGCAAAATGGGGATAATAACAGGACTTATTTCCCAGGGTCGTTGAGAAGATCAAATGAGATAATAGTTGAAAAGCACTTAACACATTAGCTGGCACATATTAGGTGCTATATAAATGATTTTTCCTTCTTTCTCTTCTAGAATCACATATAAATTCTTTCTGATACTTAAAACTTCTTAAATTTGGACCCTTACAATCTTCTTACTTGTTATTCCCCTGTACCTACTCTTTGAATCAAGTCCTAGTGACCTCCCTGCTATTTCTTGCACAACATTGCACCACTCATCTCAATGTCTTTGCCTTGGCTATTCCTCCTATGTGGAATGCTTTCCCTCCTTCCTTCTATAGAACATATAGTCTTAGAATATATAGTCTCCTTCCAAGATAAGTTTAAGCACCATCTTTTACAGAATGCCTTCACCATCCATCAAGTAATGAATGCCTTCTCTACTAGAGTTACTTGTATGTACTTTGCATATATCTTTATATGTATATATTGTTTCCTCTGTCAGAACCCTTGCTTCTTGAGGGACTACTTAAAATTTTTTATTATTATTACTATTATTTCCAAATCCACATAGAAATATTTTCTTCAATTGTTTTCTGACGTTTTGCAATTCAGATTCTCTCTCTCTTCTTTCCTCTCAGAGGTGATAAATGGTCCATTATAGGTTATACTAGTACTTTCATGCAATACATATTTCCATATTCCCCATGTTGTAACAAAAGACTCATATTACAGTACAATAATAAACTTATGAAGGAAATAAAGTGAAAGATGGTATGCTTTGATCTGTAATCAGATTCTAACAGTTTCTTCTTTAGCTTTGGATAACATTGTTTTTATCATGATTCCCTTGTGGTTATCTTGGGACTTTGTTTTGCTGATAATAGTTTAGTCTCCCATTTGATCATTATATAATATTTCTGTTACTGTATATACTGTTCCGGTTCTGCTCACTTCACTTCTCATCAATTCATATAAGTCTTTTAAGGTTTTTCTGAACTTTTATGTTTGTCATTTCTTTTGGTGCAATAGTGTTCCATTACAACCCAAACCCCATTTCCCGGTTGATGGACACCCCCTCAGTTTCCAGTTTTTTGTCACTACAAAGAGAGCTGCTAAAAGCATTTTTGTGCAAATAGGTCCTTTCCCTCTATCTCTGATCTCTTTGGGATACAGTGAAAGGGAATGCATAGTTTTATGGCCCTTTGGATTTGATTCCATATTATTCTCCATAATGGTGCTTTCAGTTCATTATTCCATCAACAGTGTATTAATGCCTCAATTCTCCCATATTCTCTCCAACATTTATCATTTTCCTTTTTAGTCATAGTAGCCAAACTGATAGGAGTGAGGTGGTATCTCAGAGTTGTTTTAATTTGCATTTTCAAGAGACTATTTTTGCTTTTTCTTTGTATTCCTAGCACTTAGCACAATGCCTGGCATGTTTATTAAGAAATTGCTTAATAAATGCTTGACATGGATTGACTAACAGTTCTCTTTTCGACATTTAAAGCCTTTCATAATTTAGCCCTCTTTTACTTTGCTATTCTTTCTATATCTAATTCCTTGTCATATACTCTTTGACACAATAACATTAGTCTCTTTGCTGTTACAGAAACAAGACAACCCATCTCTCCTTTTTGAGTATTTTTGCTGGCTATCCCACATGATTAGATTTCTCTCCCTTTCCTCTCTACCTATTGCCTTCCCTTTAAATCTCAGCTAACATCCCATTTTCTATAGAAGGTCCTTCCCAAGTCATCAATTCTTCCCTCTCTTGTTATTTCCTATTTATCCTGTATATATCTTATTCATAAACATTTGTTTGCTTTTTGTCTCCCAATTCAGATTGTGAATTCTTTGAAAGCAGAGACTATCCTTTGCCTCTTTTTTTTTTTTAACACAGTGCTTAGCAAATAGTGGGCACTTAATAATTGTTTATAACTGCCTTACCGAAGAGGTTGGGAAAGGATATGATGGGAGATAATTCATGAGTATGAAGTATATTAGAAAATAGCAATGCTGGTGTTGGGGATAGAGGGAGATGTTTTGGTAAACTTGAGGACAATAAATATCTAGAGACAGAAAAAAAGGAGACTGGAAACTAGGAGAGCCACACAGAGGGAAGTGGGAAGGGGGTTTCTATAGAAAAGGCGATGTATATTGGTTAAATCAGGAGGTAATAGATGGAAATAAGGTGGGAGATGTCTCATAATGAACACAGAAAACAGGCTATTTTATGCAAAAGGACATTTTATCCTGGAAAAAGCCTCAAAACCTGCAACTCACTTGGAGCTGAGCAGATAGAGCCTCATGTATACAATTATCCAGATCATTCAGGTGAAAAAAAGATAAAATTTTGCTTCAATTAGTAAAATAGTTAAGGAAAGAACTAATGTTCCCAAGTGGTGAATTCTACCATACTTGAATGCTCCAGATAATTGTCAACACTCCATTTCTCTTTGTGTTTCTTAGAGCCAGCGTGATGGAGCCTGGCAAAGGTTAAAGAAAAACATTCTTACATCCAACAGTGATATATTTTGGCAAAATGGGGTTACTTTGTTCAGTACTTAAAAATCTGTGATTTTGGGTTAGTATACTTTCAAACTAATGCAGAGGCCAGCTGATGCTTTTCTAACATGTCTAGCATAGAGCCCAAGGCACTGTTTGGTTAAGTTGAGGACATAAGGTGATCAATACCACTTCCATGCAATTTGCCTTGGTTCATTTCTTGGGAAGTTTGTCCCCTATTTAGGGGAACTAGGATCCTCATTCTTACATTAACTGGCTCATTACACCTTCAACTCAGTTTCCCAAGGAAAGCTGACAGTTGTAATAGTCATTACATGCTGAGAATTATAAGGATCCCCCTGAAAAGTATCAAATATATGAACATGAGCCAAATATGGAACAGGTCATTTATTCCCACATACAAAGATAAGAATCATAGCATATATTATAGAATGATTTAACTAGGGATGTAGTTTCCTGAGATCTTGATAGAACTTATCAGAACTTAATGAATTCATGTAATAGTGCTAATTAGGCATTTCACATTTCATTTCTGTCCTGGGTGTTGTCCAAACAACCAATCTTGATCTTTTTTTCCAATGGTTTCTCTCTAATGCTGATTCCTCTCCTTAAGATCTGTTGAAATCACATGAAATTAAGTCTGTTTCTCTCTCTTTAACCCTTACCTTCTGTCTCGGTGTCAATTCTATGACAGGATGGTGTCAAGGGCTAGACAACAGGGGTTAAGTGACTTGCTCATTGTCACGTAGCTAGGAAGTATCTGAGGCTAGTTTGAACCCAAGTCCTCCCAACTCCAGGCCTGGTGGTCTATCTGTTATGCTACCTAGCTGCCCCTTATCTCTTTCTCACACTATCGATAAGTCATCTCTTCTAACAGTACTGTCAGTAAAAACCAATAAAATCTATAATAATAATAATAGCTAACATTTTTTAATAGCAGTTTAAGGTTTGCACAACATTGGAGAAACAAATGATCTCATCTGGTCCTCAGAACAGTCCTTGCAGATAAGGGAACTGAGAATGAGAGAGCTTCAATGACTTGCCTAGGGTCACCTCGTTAGCAAGGATCTGGGGGTGCAATTTAATCAAGATTTCCCTGAATCACACAATTGTACTTCTAGTGCCTTCCTTCTTTGGTTTTGATCATGGTGGTCTGCATGTTGTCTTACTCATCAGACTGTGAGTTCCTCATGGAAAGAGATTATCATTTGCTTTTTTTTTTTTTTTTTTGCATCCTTAGTGCTTGGCTTAATGCCTGAAAAATATTAACTGCTTAATAAATGTTTATTGACTATTTCTTTCATGTATGTTTTCCAGATTCATGGCTATGTCTAACATCCTTTAACTTCCTTCAAAGATCCTGTATAGGTTCACATATCTAAGGTTGGAAGAGACTTTAAAATCCATTTGGCTCAACTCTTTCATTTTATAGATGAGGAAACTGGAATCTAGAGAGGTGCCCAAATTCACAGAAGTAGCAAGGTCTGGATGTGAACTAGGGTCTTCCAATTCTAAATTTAATAAATTTTCCACAATACCACAATGCCTTTCTAGAAAGCAAGTTATGTTTGTTGTTGTACGGCTTTTTATTAGTGGTTAGTTAGTCCCAAGTGCCCACAGACACAGCATTTTATCATTTGATTAGCAACCATCAATGCCCACCACCAACTTGTACGTTCATAGATTGTGCCAGTTAGCATTTCTTTTCTCAGTCTAATGGTTTATTTATCTGATGGCTGCTGTTTTCATGAGAAGCTGTTAGCACATCCAAATAGTGTTTATTGAGCCTGGCAAAATGATAAATTATGCGTTTATATTTCTCTTCATTTCCCAGGCCAATGTTGTGTTGTTATTTTTTTTAAACACTATTGTGATATGCCAAGAACCTCTAATGATGACAGTGATTAGACTGGGAACTGAAATGTCAACATAGACACACTCTACTAATTTGTTCTTAATAGACATTAGCTCCTTGATGGACTGTAGCCATATTTATGGACTTTGGGCATATATGAATATGCATGCATTACAGAAAGCCCCAAAGAGAAGGTTCCATTAAGTGTACAGATGGGTTATTCAGAACACTGTTTCCATGAATATGCAGATGGTTAAGGTCCTAGCAAACTAAGTTGATTCCTCTATAATTGTAGAGCTAAAAAAAAATCCATATGGTTATTATTGCATTTTACTAGTAAGGGAGAAACCTTTAGATATGCATTTATTCTGTTTTTACTCTATTGGAAGTTGTTGAGAATCAATGGAAATAGTTTGCTGGGGACAGAGATGACAGAGAAAGATGAGCGACTGGCCAACAATTTAGATGCAAGCTTTTTCAAGTAGTTATTGAACACTTGTTAGTGCAATAAAATCATTTGGTTTCTAGGAGTCCTCTACTTAGCAGGTATTGGTATAGAAGATTTGTAAGATTTCTTTCATTTTTAAATTAAAAAATCCTGTGATTCTAAGATAATGTTGTTCTACAGTTATATATGATAATATTTGGGGTTCTCTAATATCTATAGTATGAAAACTATCTTGATAAATATTATTGAAGCCTTTATCTTGTTTCAGCATAAATTCAGTTATTCTTTTGTGAGGAAGATTAATAAATGAGTATTTAGGAGATAATTCAAGGCCTCCTGAAATTGGCAAGATCAGGTTCAAGTGAATGGTAGCTATGCTTAACTTATAGGTAGAAAGAACCTAAGAGTCATACTGCTAGTTGTCTTTGCCTTCAGCTCAATTAGAACCTTCTTCAAGGAGAGCACACACACTGGTCTTGGTCACGCAGAAATATATTGCATGTGCAAATTTTATAATTAGAAAATTTCTCTGCTTAGAGCAAGAGTAAAACCATTGGGAATGACAAAGTGATAATAAGAATCTTATGCCAATGAGAGGTCTTATGATAGTATAAAAGCATAATTAGTATGATGAAAAGAACTTTACTACAGATACAAATGGTAACAAGGTAAAATATAATTTAAGGGCATTCACTTGGCATCACTTTTATTTACCCATCAGAACCAGGGAGGCAAGAATTCTTCATGACTTTACATTATGCATCTTGAAAATATTATCACATAGAACTAGAATAGGGTAAAAATGGAAATTCCAAAGAGAAGATAGAGTAGGGATGCCGGATCAGAAATGGAATCTTATAAACTACTGATAGGCAAACTATGGCCCAGGAACCAGATGCGGTCCCCTGAAACGTCCTATCCTGCCCATGATATTATTCCTAATCTGATGAATACAATGAGTGGGATACAATACAATGAAACTTTGAAAGAGTTGCCTTAGAAAAAGACTGACAGATGAGCATTTCCTTTCCTTTGGCCCCCTCTTTAAAAAGTTTGCCCATCACTGTTATAAAGTATGATCTGAAAAATGATTTGTTCCTAAATCTTTGAGGTGCCCGGCATTTTCATTTATTTACAAAAGAAAGACTATATTATACTATCAAAATTATTCCTAATACAGTACTGCTCCAACCACTAAAATAAAATGTGAATGGATCTTCCCCTAAATTAGAGGTAAATTTGCATGAAGTAATACAGGATTGGAGCTTATGGATTCTTCAAGGGCTGCCATCAGCCATAGAATTCATAGTACATGAATTTATAGGTCATAATCAATACGTTTAACAATCTCTTGTTAGTTCTAAACCTCACAATTATTGATTGATGCTTTTATATATTGGACTGCAATTCAGACAATGGGTTTCAGAAAAGGGGACAGTGATAGGTCCTATGGATGGATTGAAGTAACTAATTCTGTTATTGGAAAATGGTGAAACAAATTATGGCATATATATGTAATCAATTACTATAAATCCTTTGAATGAGTTGAAGTAACTAATTCTGTTATTGGAAAATGGTGAAACAAATTATGGCATATAAATGTAATCAATTACTATAAAGCCATGAAATTGATGAAAGGGATAATTTCAGAGAGGCATGAGAAGATTTATATGAAATGATGTGTGATAAAGTGAGCAGAACCAAGAGAATAACTTTTACAACAATAGCATTGAAAAATCAAATAATGTTGGAAGACTTGAGAACCAATCAATACAGTGATTAGCCACAATTTCAGAGGGCCAATGATGAAACATATTACATACTTCCTGATAAGGAAGTGTTGGGCTCAAGGTACAAAATAAGATGCATATTTTTTAGGTATAGTCAATGCAGTAATTTGTACATAACTATGCTTATTCATTACAAGGATTTTATTCATCTTTGTTTCATGGGGTGAGGAGAGGGAAGCAACAAACTTAAAACATGAATTTTTTCTCATTAAAAAAAACTATTCCTGTTGTTGAGGACAAGATTCTCTTGATTAGAAATTGATTTTTTTCTGAAAAAGGTAAAGCACCCACCCCCCAAATGATACTTGAGTGTATGAGATCTGGCAAAGTTTGTGATGTAGAAGGTATAATTTTTGGCCTCAGACATCAGAGGATTATGAGGAATAGAGATGCTAATAAGGAGAAGGCACATTTTTTTTCTGAATTCTTTTACCCAGGAGATGGATAGATCAGAAATCTAGTAGAGACTCAAGCTTCTTTGCCCTTTCTCTTTCTCAGCTATGAGAAAGTCATGGTCTCACTGGTATGGCATACCTGAACTGGAAGGCAAATGGTAGACATGGCTTTTGACCTTGAGACTTACTATAGTGAGGGTATAGAAGCCACTATGCTACCACAAAACATTAAAGCCACTGGGAGCTTTTTTTTCATGATTTCATAGATATTCCTGGTCATGGTTCCTGATCTGGTGCTGACCTTCCTATGCTAGAAGCTCTTTTCTAGTCCTAGCTTTTCCACATTTTCTCTTAGCTTCCTGAAGTTGGTAATGCCCTCAAAACTCTGGCCTCTGATGTGGCCCAGACTTGGATTTATAATAGTTTGTATTCCAAATTCGACCCTATGTTTTTCTCCCCAGATATGGTGCAGGTCAGTCCTCAATTTTGGGTAATCTAGCTGGTCCCCTTGTGAAGAAAAGAATAGTATTGTTTATTTGATGTAAGGAAAAAGTCCCAAATAATTCATCCTGTCTTAGGTACCTAGCACAGTGCCTAGAATATAACAGATATTTAATTAAAATTATTATTAATTATTAACTTTCATAGTTATCATGAAGGCCAAATGGGATAAACTATGTAAAATGTTCTGCAAATATTAAAATGCTATCTGAATGCTAGTTGTTATCATTATGATTATTATTATATGATTGTTGATTGATGCCCAACTAATGTAAAGTACATTTAACCACCCATGACATCCTCCTGCCAAAATGTAAGCATTTCGGAATAGGGCTCTAGAGACTTTACATCCATTGAGAATATAGAAACTGACCCTCGAGGCTACATTACATCTCATATTTGCTACCTAGTGGTAGGCAAATGCTTAGTTTGGAAAGTGACTGAAATTAATAGCCCAATTTCTTAACAGTTTATCTGTAAAAATGAAGAAGTTGCACTAGGTGCTTTATAGTATTAAGACAATAGGACTATCTCATAGAAGAGGTATTAACCTTGTTCTGTTTGACTCTGTGGGCAGATGTCTGGTAGGGATGTTTGGTAGAATTTTCAGAGTCAAATTTATACTTGATTTAAAGAAAAGCTTCCCAATAATTTACAGAGTCCAAAAATGGAATGGGCTGTTTTGGGAGATAAAAGGGTCTCTTTTACCAAAGATTTTCAAGCAAAAGCTAGAACACCATTTATTGGGGGTTCTTTTTAAGGCATAGCACTGAAGTGTATTCCAACTCTAAAATTTTGTTATTTAGTGACTTCTAAGATCTGGTCTAGCTCCAAGACTTTTTCTCTAATAGACTGCTCTGTCTGACAATATGGACAAGGGAATGGTTATCCTGCAGCATCATACACACAACCCTTAAGCTGATCAGTTCTTGCTTTTTATCTTAATACTCACCCATTCCAAATTTCCAAGATTAATTTTCATGTTCTAGATATATAGATTCTAGGGGACCCAGAAACCTCTGTAAACTTCAAGAACACATTTCTTCCTTATAATATCAGTTATCCGGAAACCCCATAATGTTCTACTGAAATGACTGATGGCTAATTTATTTCATTTGGAATGGCGACTTAGTTGACCCAGGGCTCTGTGGTTCTAAGTGGGCAGGCATTATAAGACATTTTTAAAATATAGAACCTGAATATAATCTACTTCTCTCTTGGGTGTTACTACATAATCTTGCTTTAAATGGAACTTGAGAAAAGATACTTTCTTATGCCAGAGCTGTGAGATATATTTTGTAAAATAAAAGTATTCCTTATCTAGCCATAATCATCAATCAGAATCCAAGGCAACTCTCTCTTCAATACCAAGATCACTGGGAGGCAAAGAAATTGCCTTCATACTATTTTATTATGTAACCTACCTTTCTCAGAATCTCCAAGCCTGACTGGATGGATCTTCTTGTTGACCATTTTAGAAACTATGGTTTAACGGGAATTTTAGAAAAGAACCAGCAGGGGGAATTTTGAGAAGACAAAAGATTGTGAATTCTCCTCTAAACCAAGCTCTCTTCCCTCAAAATCAGTCAATAGAAATGCCCCAAAGAAACAAAACTTTCTCATAGCCTTAAAAGAACATTGGTTTTAAGGGAAAAAACACTCAGGGAAATGAACAAACCAAAAGAGCCCTTACACAATGGAAAGAAAACAATTATAGCTTTAAGGAAGCTAAGGCACAAATGTCAGAAGAAAAATATATTTAGACAATATCAAGGATAGTACTAGAAACCAAACCAAACCAAGAATTTTCTCAAGAACACAATAAAATGGGTAATAAACCATACCAAGGGAACTAGAGGGAAAAGATAAAAATAGCATAAATATTATGAGATGAAAAAGAAAAGAAAAAGAAGGAACATATCTCTCTTCCCTCTTCTTCTGCCGATCATTAAAAAGGACAACTTCTGTCATGACTTTAGAGTCTGACTGTCCTTACTGTGAGTTTCTTCTCTAGCAATCCTGTTGACAAAGAGGTTGATATTCACCTAACTGAACCTCTAGAATGGGAGGAGACGGGGAGGATTACCTGATTTGGCTCTAGAAAGATGAAGAATGGGACATGGCCTTTCAGATCACATTTGGCTTCTATAGACTTAGGGTCAAACCGTTTGTTTTACAGTTTGTCAAAAGCATAGTAAATGAATTCAATATTTATTTCTCCCTTTTCTTTGCAAAAAATGTATTGTGTTTTTTAAAATTTCATGTCACTATCTCTTCCTAATTCCTAACCACTCCTTTATAACAAAATGGTTAAGCAAAACAAGCTGACATAGTGACAGTGTTTTCCAGCATATAAAAGATTCTACCCATAATTCATCATATCTACTGATAGGAAGAAAGTGTATTTCATCATCTCAGGCATCTGGAGCTAAGATTAGTCATTGCAATGAATTCGGTATTTTAAGACCTGAGGGACCAGGAGGAGGTAGGTAGTCTATACCAATGATGTCTCATCTACTTCTAGGATTGTAGGGAACATACCAAATCAGTCTCCTTCGCCAGAATAAAAACATATTTATAACAAACATATTTATGTTTATATATAAAATAATAAATATACTTATGTATGATTGAGATATATGTTCATGCATGTATACACACACAAATATCTATATACTAGGTGTATATCTACATGTCTGTATATATTAATACATTACACATGTATATTTATATACACACATGTAAACAAGAATTGATTTCCAAATTGGAGAAATGTTAAGAAAGAAGAGATAGAATTCTTGAGGTACAAAGTAAGTCATTAGAGAATCTATATTAATTCCTAGAAGACGGTGGCTATGGTGGGAGGCAGACCTTACCTCCCTTACCTCTGCTAAGGAGCTGTAGCAGTCCCTTGATTTTGGGTGCTGCTCCCCCTTCAGATTTTCCACTCTAATGATACTGTCACTGATTTGCTAACACATACTTAGGCTTTTAATGGATACTGCTGGTGGAAAGTGAATTTAATGAGCTGAAGGACTGTTTTATCCCAGTCCTTATCTTGGTATGTTTAGTGCCCTGTACATCCTAGTCTGAATGCATTTCCCTTGAAAGTTGACCAATGGAAAAAAAGACAAAAGAATGGTAATTGATATTCACGTAAAGCCACATTTGAGACAATGCCTCTACACTAATTCTGGTTGGGTACCCTGTTTTGTCTACACCTGTCATAAGAAACTAGGTCATTCATAGACTTCCCAGTGCCTAAATCAATATTCTATCTTCTAGGGTTATTTTAGTAGGTTCAATTTTACTTACTTATGTTCCCTGGCATTACAGTCTGTGGGTGGATGTGCTTTTATGAAAGCTTGAATTTGGACACCCAACAGACCAACCACTCCATAAAGCCTTTTAGCAAAATATAAATTTGGCAGCCACTAAACACTAAGCATACCGACCAGAACTAATCTGCCTATAGCAGGCACAGGATACCTTGATTCTGACTCAGCAATCCGCCTTCTAGAGGGTCAGGTACCTGCAGGAGCTGGAATTCATAGGAAGGCCATTTTTAAATGGATTTCTAATTCTCTATTAATGCTTGTATGTCTTTTTTTGCAACACTTGATGGGCAGGGATATGTCTTAATCAATAATTCAACAAACATTTAATAAACACCTATTGTGTGCTGGGCATCATGTTAGTTATTAACTGCTAGAAATAGGCAAAAAACAGCAATCTATTCTCAAGACATTTCCATTCTTTTGGGGGAGACAACATGTACATATATATTCTGTAAATGTATTATATGTAATACACCTACATGCATATGAGAATGTATAGAAGACAGAAAAAATAAATACAAGGTACCTAAGGATAGAAAGTCCTGGCAATTAGGGATGGGGAAGCAGGAAAAGCTTTGTGTAGGTGGGGGCTTGAGCTGAGTGGTGGAGGAGAGGTATTCTTTAACACGGAGAAAATAAGAGAATGCATTCCAGCCATGGGGGATGGTCAGTAAAAATGGATGACCCAGAAATGGGAGAAAAACTGATATGTATAAGGAATAGAGTGGGGCAAGTGAAGTATTGTATGAGACTAGAAAAATAGATTGAGGCCAGGTTGTAAATGGCTGCAATCTTTACTCCTAGCATGTCTACTCCCACTTCAGTTCCCTAATCTGGAAAAATTCTGGTTTCTCTCTGGTTTAGTTGGAAGAAGTTTGGGTAAAGAGTGAAGGAGAGCTTTCCCTTTAACCATCTTGATCTCTCTAATCCTTGGAACATGTTATCTCATCTGTTTTTGATAATCTGGAGAATATCCAGAGGAAGGCAACCAGGATGATGAAGGCCAGCATTGTGTGGTAATTAGAGGATTGCATTTAGAATTAGAAAGTGACATTTATTATTGGTGTGGTCCTGGGGAAATCATTCTATGGGTCTCAGTTTCCTAATCTGGAATTCTATGACCTTTCTAAATTTCTGAGCTGTAATTCTATTCCAAGTGAAAACTGTTTGAAGAAACTGGGGATGTTTTGTCTGAAGAAGAGAAAATTGAAGGTTGAGGGCCATAATGATTTTCTTCAGTTGAGGGACCATTATGCAGAAGAGGTCTTAGATTTGTTTTGTTTAGCCATATATGGCAGCAATAGGTGGAAGCTGCAAAGGGGAAAATTTAAGCTTAACAGGAGGAATAATTCTTAACAGAGCAAAACAGATATGCAATGGGGCACACAAGAGGAAGAAGAACTGATCCTTTTTTTTTCTGCAACTAGGGTCCCTGTCAACCACAAAATTGAGGATTTCAGATCTGTTTCTGATGGGATCTATTGATGTTTCCCTCTTACAAGGTTGATTGTGGTGGGCTGTAGCATGGTTCAGAGAAAGGAGTACTAAATTGGAATTTAGAGGACCTTCATTCAAATCCAAGCTGCTACCTGTGTGTATGTGTACTTGAGTAATTAACTTCTGGAGCTCAATTTCTATGGATAAGGAACAAAGACATTGGACTAGATGACCCTATAAATGTTAGATAGATTGTGAGAAAAGACTTGCTTAGGTCTCTCACACACAAATTATACTGAAAAATCAGAAATAAATCTAAATCTCTTTGTAACTTCAATTTATTGTATATTTATGAAATACCTGCTCCCTCTGTTATCATTCCTGTATGGGGTATATCAATCTAATTTGTTGTTGTTGTTGTTGAGACGGGTCTGGCTCTTTGTGACTCCATTCGGGATTTTCTGGGCAAAGATATCAGAGTGGTTTGTATTTCCTTCTACAGCTCATTTTATAGGTGAGGAAACTGAGACAAACAGGGTGAAACAGGTATCCAGGGTAACACAGCTAATTAAGTATCTGAGGCCAGAATTGAACTCATCTTCCTAACTTGAAGGTTGGTTATCTATCCACTGTGCCACCTAGCTTGCCATCCATACAATAGCTACTATTTAAGGCTTGCAAAAAGATTTAAAAATATCTTAATTTGCCCTCACAACAACTCTGGGAGACAGATATTATTATTACTCTCATTTAACAGATGAGAAAACGAAGGCAGACAGAGCTTAAACGACTCACCCACAGTCAAACGTAGTAAATGTCTGAGCCCACATTTGAAATCATGTCTTAACTCTAGGCCCATTGCTCTATGCTTTATGAAGCCACTTACTTTCATACAGCTATTATGAGTAGAGCATTGTAGTAGGGACTGGGAAAGGCACAAAAGTAAAATGAGAAGCGGTGCCTGTCCTCATAGAGCTTATAATCTAGTAGGAGGGACATGCTAGCTCGTGAAATGACTACAAGTCATTAAGTACACAAGAGAACTGTAAACTGAGGGCTGGGGATAGAAACGTTAAACTTACCTTGTTTTAGAAGCACCAATTTAGAATTGAATTGAAATAGATGCCACTAGGCGAAGCATCATTCACCTGCGCACTCTCTGAACAAGAGTGTAAATAGGGAGGTCGTCCTGTCTTTTTCAGTTGCTGTCCTTAATTTATTCCACATGTTATACTCATTTACAAGGAATAATATTGCTGGCTTTGGTCCCTATTTTTTGTTGGTAATTTATTCATTTTGAGATGCCAGCTAGCTCATGAAAGCCAGGCTGGTGTAAAAACCCTATCTGTCCCTTTCATTATGACAAGTGTTTCTCTTGAGTCACCAAGATGTTTGCTCAGTGCAAAAACTCATACATCCTTGTTCATCAAAGTGTTTTCCTCATCTCTTCTGTGTTTGGGATGGATAATTCCCTTTGCTGACCTAATGGCCTTGCCTGAGTCTAGCCATCAATATCCATTCTAAGCCTTTGAATGGGCACCAACAGGTGCCTCGGGCCATAAGAACGGGGACCATTTAGTTTTGTATTCTGTCCTTTAGCTTTAGGAAGCCAGGATCTCATTTGGCTTTCTTTATGGCTGCCGCACCCTGGTCCAATTGTCTCAATGATTTTCCTACAATAACCGCCAAATCTTTTTCCTGTTCACTGTGCTGGATGATTGTCCCATTTAGCACATATTTGCTAGCTGGATTTCTTGCTTCCAGGCTAATTATTTTACAAGGTGCACCCGGCAAACATCAACAGTTTTATCAGTCTGCCAGGCTAAACATTTGCTGTAGATTCCACATTTTCCTATTTTTATCCACTGTCAAAAACCAAACATTCACTAAAAATTCAGTCAACATTTCCAAACAAAAGTTGTTAACAAGCAGCAGAGACTACCTGCCTGGGATATTTCTTGGGAGTGGAAGACACCATTTTGAAATATCTATATTAGCAAATTATTCTTTAAGATCTGCCAGTTCTACACATTATTGCTGTATGTTCTTCCTTGTATCATTTTTCTCTCAGGAGTGATGGTTCTGTGGAATCAGATGCCTTTGATACTCAATTTAGTTAGTCTCCCAACTCCTGATGCCTCAGTTTTTCCTTGGGCATTCTCTGTGACTTCTGGGGACCACACAAGGCTTGGTATTTGCTGTTTTAGATAGCAAAATAAGATGATACAAATAAACAATTTTGCATAGAAAAAAATTAAGATGCTATATTTATGGTGCTTTACAAAATTTAGACCTGTGTCCTCCTCTTCTCCTCCTCCTTCTACCACCACCAGGATCAGCACTATCACCATCATCTTCACAAACTAATAGAAAACTGAGATAGCTTTTTGGGATTGTGCATTGGCATCCCTTATAGTAACAATGTTTGGGATTGAAGTCTCAGCTGACTTTCACTAGTCACAAAATCCATAATTTCTTCTTTTTACTAATCTTCAAGGATCAGCACTCAAATGGCTGAAAGGCCTATTCTTTGATTAATCCTTTCAAATTACATTCCCAAGTGTTTTACAAATATAATCTCACATCTGATCTTTACCATAATCCTGCGAGATAAGTGCCATTATTATCCCTATTTTGCAGATGAGGAAACTGAGGCTGAAGGAGGTGAAATGATTTGCCCAGGGTCATAGAGCAAGTGAGTATCTGAGGTGGGATTTGGATTCAGGTTTTCCTGACTCCAAGTCTAGCAGTTTATCCTCTAATAAGTTATAACTTGGGCATGTCAATAAAATATTTCTACATCTGTAAACTGAGGTGATTGGGCTAGACCATTTAAGGTCAGTCAAAAGCTTATGAAATGATTCATATCTCTTTCACAAACCATAAGTAAGCCATTCCTCATCCTTTTGTTACCAGTACTTCTACTTTAAAAAACTTAGTAAAATTAAGAAAACAATAACAATAATAATAGCTAGCATTTATATTACATTTTAAGGTTTAGCAAAATGCTGGGCACATATTTCCCTTAATCATCATAAGAACCTTGGGAGGAAGCTCCTATTATTATCCCAGTTTGAAAGAAATTGAGGCAGAGAGGAGCTGAAAGACTTTCTGTTGTTCACACAGTTAATAATTGTCTAAGGCTGGATTTGAATTCAGGACTTGTTGAGTCTAGACCAAATGATCCTTTATTGTGCCAACTATTGATCTCTTCTATTTGAAGAACAATCACCTAATGACTTAGTTCTATTATAAGCAATTATTAAGGGCTGGGCACTGGGGATAGAACCTTCCTTTCACCCTTCCCACAGCAATAATTGGATTTTCCATTCTACTGAGGGAAATAACACGTACCTATAGAAATCTCTGCAAAATAAATACATCATATATCCCTCCCTTCACATTTCACATCCTGGAGTTGTTTCTATAAATAGTTATGATTCAGGAAGTGATACTGGTATCTGGGGAAGCATTTTTACCGAGAAATCCCAATTCTTGTGATGTTAAACCTGAGAAAACTTCTGCCTTGTGAGTGATGAGACAATGGGGGTTTGGCAGTCATGCTAGAAGGGTTGAGCAGACTACATCTTACACTTTCTAAATAGGAATCTTGTAAATAAATACTCAAGGCTAAAGTCTCACTGAAGGATCTGAGAAGAAGTCAGAAAGCCCAAAGAATGATGGGGAATGGAGCTATGAGCAAGGTCCAGACTAGACTGGGTAGAAGTGGGAGCGGGTAGGTGAGTCATTTACAAGATGCCCCTCATGCTCTCCTTTCCTGTCCTCTGTGCCTGGTGGGATAGTCTCCTGTGTTTGGATTGTGAATGGGTATTTCCATTTGAGAAGGGGCACATGTGCTCAGGTCCCTAGTTAAAGGAAATGTACAACCAGGAACTCCTGTCACATATAAATTAAATTCTGTTACACACAATACAAAATGTAATTTTTTTGGGGGGGAAAGCTGGATGGGGAGGAGATAAGATTAGGATAGGACTTATATAGAAGGTGATGCTTAAGATGAGCATCAAAAAGCTTTAGAATTTGTAGAAGGATTCTAGGAATTCTGAAGGGCAGAGGTGAGGAAGGAATACATTTAAGGTATGGGGACCAGCCCAGACAAAGGTGGAGAGAGAGACAAGATAGTGTTATGTATGTGGAACAGCAAGAAGACCAGTTTGGTGGTATTTCAGTAGAATTTCTGATAGGGAGTCGTATATAATAAAGCTAGAAATAAAGTTTGGAACAAGGACATCAGGAGTTCCCAATACCAAATAGAGAATCTTGTGTTTGATATAGACTAGCTAATGGGAATCCACTGAAGTTAATTGAGTAGTGGAGTGACATGGACAGATCTGAGCTTTAGGAAAATCACTTTGGCAGCTGTGTGGAGGGTGGATTAGAGAAACTCGAGGCATGGCTACCAATTAGGAGGCAATTGCGATAGTCCAGGTGGGAATTGATGATAGCCTGAACTAAGGTGGTAGCTGGGTCATTAGAAAGAAAAGGCTGTATTCAAGAGATGTTGTGGAAATGGTAATGTCAAGATTTGGCAATTGATTGGGTATGTGGGGTGAATGAATGAGTAGTTGAGGTCGACTCTGAGGTTGTGAATCTGGGTGATTGGAAGGATGGTAGTGTCTTCTGCTGAAATAGGGAGCAAAGTAAACCATGTCAATCAATACTTTTTTTTTCCCACAGAGGATTTTTACCAAATCCATATTCATTATCTCAGTGGATAATATATTTCACTGAGTGGAATTTTGCTGAAAGAGCCACAGAATAATGTTTTTCCAAAAAATTTCAGGAAAAATGAGCTTTCCTTGATTTCTACCAGAAAGTAATGTACTTCTTAATCTATGAGTGAAGTGTTTTAAGCAGTATAATGAAAAGCACACTAAATTGGAGGTCAGGAAATCTGTGTTTTAGTCCTGATTCTGTCATGTATGCTCACTCCTAAATATCTCATCCATCCCAACCTCTCCCAGCCTCTTTTTTTTGTAAGGACAAGAAATGAGGAGGAAATGTGGCTGGTAGAATTTAGGTGTGCAACGATAGCTGGATTGAATTATATTTTCATTATTACTTACTTTTTCCAGTTCTGATATGTGCTTGGGACCAACCAAGATGCCTATGAAGACATCCACTCACCATAATAATAATACAAAGGGTGGAGAGAACTACAACTAAACCCAAGAATTAAACTCGGTGCATAGCTGTCCCATGCCTTCTAGGTTTGCCCATTTTTCTCCAATTGGTATTTATTGCACCGAATACCCCTCACATTCTCTCCTCATCAAGAATAGACTTGTTGAACCTTAGCTATTCCACTTGCTTTGTAAACTTAAAGCTATGTACATAACAGTTACTTAATACCTTCAGTGGACTATAAGGTTCTTGAGGGTGTATATTCCCTCTTATTTGTATCTTCTTCAATATCTAGTATTTTGTCCATTTTAGGCATTTAATGAGCATCTTTTGAATTTAACTGAATTGAATCAATTTAATTGATTTGACCTGGGTGAGGAGTAGGAAGGTATGGGGCAGAGAGACCATAAGACATTGTTCTAGGGTGCCTAATTTAGAGATTGCTAAAATTTAAAATTCACTAACAGAGCAGAAAGGCATAACTAGGTGGCTCAGTGAATAGAGTTTTGGGCCTGGAATCAGGAAGAGTTCAAATTTGGTCTCAGTCATAGATTGGCTGTGTGACCTTGAGCAAGTCACTTAACCTTTGTTTGGCTAGGTGGCTTAGTGAAGAGAGTGCTGATGAGATGGTAAGAATAGAGAGCTCCCAGATGTGTGCTGTATGGAACTCTTCTCCTTCCCCATCATGCTCATTCTTCTCCTTACCCCCAGACTAAGCGGCACAGTTAGTGCTGGCCCTGAACACTGAGAATCTTCATTGCAATTCTGAGGCAGCATGAGAATGAAGATTTTTTTTAATAGTAGGTTATATATTCTGTGACCTTTGAGCAATGGCTACTGGCAGCTGCCTAAAGGAAATGTGGAGTTTTCAAGTCAGAATAAGAAGAGCAGCTCACTTTTCTGGGGTGCTTTGTAGCTTATAAAGTACTTTCTTCACACCAGCCAATGAAGTGGATAGGGGAAAAATGATAATATTTGATGCAGAGCGGTCCAAGCTCACCAGGGATGCTTATAAAAGGCATAGATCTGAACCTTGGATAAGCAAGAATCTTTAAATCAAGGTTTATATCGATAAATATTGAATGAGTGAATTCAAACCCCTCAGCAAACAGAAATTTGTTTCCTTTGTCTTTATTTGGTCTCACTTCAACTAGCTTACCTCAGTCTCTTCTCTGAAAGAAAAATACTGTATTACCATATGGAGGTATTTAAAGTTTAATTAATACTGTTAAATATTTTAAAAAATATTCACTATATCTTTGTTGAACAGAGGCAGTATTTTCACTACACTGCCCTTCTTCAAATCCTCAAGGTTATTGATCTCACCATCTAATGACTGAGTACCTCAGTTTCCCAACCTGTAAAATGGGAAAAATAGTGCTTCTTTTCTAGTTATAAGTATAAATTGAGAGAATATTTGTAAAGTACTTTATAAAATTTAAAGTACAACATAAATGCTATTATTATTATAATAATGATTAAAACAATCAGTTATTATTAATTCTCATGAAAAGAAGAGTGTGGAAGAAGCCACCTGCTTAATATAGGAAGATATTAATAACATTACGTTATAAGATTTTTAATATTGTCAGGTTTAATTTTGTGAAAATTATTCATACATACACATATATACTTAGCTGAAGGCAGCTAGGTGGCTCAGCTGATAGGGTAGAACCCCAAGTCAGGAAGATCTGAGTTCAAATATGGTCTCAGAAATTTAGTAACTGGCAAGTCACTTAACCTCTGTTTACCTTAATCCACTAGGGAAGGAAGTAGCAAACCATTCCAGTATCTTTGCCAAGAAAACTTTTTGGACAGCATTGGCATGCTCCATGGTGTTAAAAATAGTCAGACATGATTGAGTGACTTATGAACAATGACAGTATAAACATACTTAATATAAATATGTATGTGTACACATATATTATATATACATATACACTTATACTAAGTGAAATTTAACTAGAAGGGCCATGGGGTAATGTTTTTCCAAAGAATTCCAGGGAAAAAACCTTTCCTTAATTTCTATCTGAAAGTAATATGCTTCTTAATCTATAAGTGGAATGCTGTAGGTCGGTGTTGGCGAACCTATGGCACGTGTGCCGGAGAGGTCTGCTCCCTTCCCTTCTCCACAGCACCTGAGGACATTTCTCCTATCACCCGCCCCTCTGCCCAGGGGCCCAATGGGAGTGCTTCTTCCCTCCCCTGTCTGGGGTAAGGGGGCGGCTCACATGTGGCCTCAGGGTTGCAGTTCGGGCATTTGGTCTCTGAAAGTTTTGCCATCACTGCTATAGGTGGCAGAGTGAAAATCACACTGAATTGGAGATCTGAGTCCTGATGCTGGTTCTGCCATGTATACTCACTGGCCCCCAACCCCTTTCTTTTGTAAGGACGAGATCAGGAGGAAATTTGGCTGGCATGGCTCCTACATACATATGAGATTATAGGGGATTGAATTTGTGATCTCCCTGAAGTGACTGTGGGTGGTTACTCATCCATGCCTTCTCATTCTGTGTGATTCTTGTTCATGACCTCCTATAAATCCTCCATAAGGTTTGTCCAATGTCCTGGACTTCCTCTAGTTTCTTTAAGATCATATGAGTGATATTTTACTTGATAATACATGCATCATCTAGACTGAATTGCTTGCCAGCTCTGGGAAGGAGGAGGGAAGAAGGGAGAGAGATAATTTGGATCATATAACTATGGAAAATATATGTGGAAATTTGTTATTAAAATAACATCATATGCTTAAAATTCTAGAACACAGATTATCCATCAATTATTTCTTGCTTTTGTTACATGACTAGCCAATTTTTATTCCATCATACATCTCTTTCGTGATATCTTGTAAGCATGAAATTCGTCACTGGCAAGTAAGTAATATCTTATTTATTTCCATCGAATGTCTCTCTACTGTCTTTCAAGTGGTTTAAGAAGTTTGGTTCTTTGGAAATTATTGAATTCTATAATTCATAGACACATAGCATCACTAGAAGAATATTGATTACATTCGCTTAATTAAATTAAAATTAAAATTGTTTAAAAAGCTGAGTTTATTTAATGGAGAAGCTTAACTCATTGAAAATGTTTTGTAATTTTTCAAACAACAGGAACTTCAGGAAAGCCTGTCTGTCAAGAATACTTCCATTTGATCTCTAAACAGGACGTACTTTTGGCAGTGATCAATGCATTGTTCTTTTTTTTTTTTTTTAAACCCATACCTTTCTTCTTAGAATCAATTGGTTCTAAGGCAGAAGAGCGGTAAGGGCTAGGCAGTGGGGGTTAAGTGATCTACTCAGGGTCACATAGCTAGCAAGTGTCTGAGGTCAGATTTGAACTTAGAACCTCCTGTAGCTAGGCCTAACTTTCAATCCACTGAGCTACCCAGCTACTCCTGCAATGCACTGTTCTTGAACATGGTTGGGCTTCGTTTGTAATTTGTTTTGTATTAATAATCAGAGGTTTGATAAAAAGTTCTCTCTTAATATTAAATATATGTATGTAAATATAAATATAATCTATCAACTTTCTTCGATAGACTATACATACACATCAGAAACATATTGTAGGAGAGATTTTAAGGAAGCATATTGTTCTACTGAATCAAATGCTTTTAAAAATAATCAACAAATAATAAACACACTGGACTCATTCATTGTGCCTTTCCACCAATTCTATGGCTATAAATTATTCATAATGTAATATAATTTGAAAAAGCTTTCCTATTCCTTTCACATTTTTCAGAGACATTCTTTATACATATACATATCATTCCCATAAAATTATATAGAAATGAGAAAAAAGGCATGTAAGATTGTTGTTATTAATTTCCTTTTGATTGCTCCCATTTTCTTGTAGTATTTTGTTTCCAGTTGTAATCTGTAAACTTTTGGGCTCATTTGGACCAAAGTTTATTTCTTGGGGGCATTTCAATAATTAATATTTCCTATGGCTCCCATCTAGAAAATTTCTCTGGAAACACAAGAATTTAGCAGATTATAGTGATTACAACTCCCCTCCTGTAAGCACCTGAACCTATAAAGAAAGCTGTGTTGGTGAAGAGATGGCATGGATGGGGCTGCTCTGTTTCCCCTCTCTACCACACCTGAGGACATTTTTCACATGCTCTGCCCCTCCACCCAGGAGCCCAATGTGAGCATGTCTTCCCTCTGCTGTCTGGGGTAAAACGGGGGGGGGGGGGGGTGCTCACAGGCAGCTTGAAGGTGCAGTTTGGGCACGTGATCTCTAGGAGGTTTGCCAATGCTGCATAAAGCAACATGATTTTAAGGCATGAAAAGAACATTTGAAAAGTGGTACATCTGGATCTTGTTCACAGAAGAATTGCTACTGACCCTTTATGGGGGCATATAGTTTTCTCCTTCCCCCTTCCTTGTGTAGGTTCAATCTCAATTTCCACAGGACCATAACAGCAGTGGGGGTAGTCATAATAATCTGAATGCATTGGCAAATGGAAGGAGAGCTGTGACTTCACCTCTACACCTCCTCTTTGCTGTTCCTTGTCATTGTGTTCAATGACATTATCATGGCTTCCAGTCACTCCATCTATTTACTGCTCCCATCTTTTCCATGATGATCCTGAAGTACCAGGCTCAGGCACTCCTCTACGTTT
Source organism: Gracilinanus agilis (assembly GCF_016433145.1). NCBI lineage: Eukaryota > Metazoa > Chordata > Mammalia > Didelphimorphia > Didelphidae > Gracilinanus > Gracilinanus agilis. The sequence goes on from NC_058135.1 coordinate 130,174,228, forward strand.
CCTAGAAGCTTTTATCCTGACTGGTGACCGATGACTTTCCTTACTGCTGATTTTACATGGAACTTTCTCTATATTTCTTGTGAATCTTCCATTCAGGGATCCATGCTGTGTTCTTGATGGGCATGGACACCTTGACTCACTGGCACAGTGAGGTGAGAAAGGTGGGTCCTTTCTTCTTGGGGCACCTGTGCTCCAGACTGCCTCCCAACATTCCTAAAGGGGAAGGGGGAAGAGAAAGGAGGAAAGGCCCCCTCCCCTACACACATGCTGGCCACATGCGTTCAGACCTTCCCACTTGAGACTCAGTCCCTGAAAACTGTACCAGATCCAGCTCATACTTTTTTTTGTATTTCCTTAGTCTGACTTACCCCCTCTTCCCATTTTTTCTCTGATTTCATTTCTTCTTTCTCATGTTGCACATTGAGGACTGTAATGCTGGAGCCCATTATTCCATATTCCCAAAACTATGGAATAATTTTTCATAGACATGTTGACAGCTCTTTTCCATTTTTTCATTTGATTTATATGAATAACTTAGCTTTTATTAGTCATGTTTGATACAGCATAGAGGCAGCTAGGTGGCTAAGTGGCTAGAGTGCTGGATCTGGTGTCAGGAAGACCTAAGTTCAAATCTGATCTTAACTAGCTATGTGACCCTGGGGAAGTCACTTAACCTCTGCCTCAGGAACCACATCTATAAAAGGAGTGGAAGAAGGAAATGGCAAACCAGTCCAATATCTTGCCAGTGTTCATGGACATTCAAATCTGGCCTCATTTTTTAATTGTGTGATCTTGGGCAAGTCACTTAACCCCAAATGCCTAGCCCTTGCTACTCTTCTGTCTTAGAATTCATACTAGGACATAAAGTAAGCATTTTTTAAAAAAAGCCCATGGACAGCATTGGCATGTTATGGTCCATAAGGTCACAAAGAATCAGACGTGACTGAATAACAACAATAACATGATATATCATTAATGTGCAAATATATAACTATATTATAATTTTATAATATAATCATCTATAAATTATGTGATATTATTCATATTGCAGTAATTTTATTATTCACACATGTTTACATGGGAATAATTTGTCCTTTTTTTTATCAGTCATGGAAAAGTCATATCACCCAGCCCCTGAAATATCTTGCCTTTCTAGAATATATGAGAAGTAGGAGGGAGGTAGAGTGGTAATGGCCTGAAGATCAGAAACCCCAAGATCCTCAGGAAATCTTGTGTGACTGCAGTAGAAACACCTTGAAGATGCTTTTTTAAATGATAAAATTTCAGTTTCTTGTGCCATTGTTGCTTAGGAGCTAGAAGATAGTCAGATTTAAAACAGGTTTACAAATAAATACAACCCAGGGAGGTGAGAAGCATTTGCTCAGCGGGAACCTTAGAATTAGAGACTTTTTGGTCCCACTTAGACTCTGCCCCTACCAACTCTGTGAAGATTTTCTCAGGGAAGACACAACAGGAGATCTACACATTTGAGAACTCTTAAAATTTGAACACTTAGGCAAAATGCTTTTGAATGGCTTGAGAAGAGCTGTATGAGGAACACAGCAGAGTTTGCATCTTGACACAGCAAATATAGCATTCTCTGTGCTCCCTCACCTCACTCTGCATCCAGCTTCTTGCTAGCTGGTGGCCCTTGCCCCTGAGGATGTAGTTCTTACAACGTCTGCCAGGACCACAGCAGTCTAATCATCGGTCTGAATTAATGAGAAGTTGGAATGAGAGAATTTCCATATTTTAAAAATGAAGTTATATTTATTTCAGATACATGCAATGAATTAAAAGAAGCCTTGCTAGGGCTTACAAGAACTCAAAGGTCTCGCCCATCCTGAGGGGCAATGGCAGTCATCTGGACTTGTAAGTTTATTGCTTTTGGGAACTCTAAGTGTGGAAATTCTCTGCATCATTTCAGATCAGCGAATCCTCTTAATCTTATAGTTTTAAGAAGTTGCCTGGGGATACTAAGAGCTCAAATGCGACCAGACAGATTTCTGACCCCAAAATCTTCCATTCAATACTATGTCTCTTATATTGCATGTTGTAGGCACTTAATAATTGTAACTGAATGAAATTTAATGGTTGAATTGGAGGCAGAATACTATTGCTAATGTATAGTTAGGAGTTTTGTTTGTGTCCTTTGGAATATTTTCGCTTACACATAAAATATGTTCACAAATGTGAACAAATGTGTGATTTTTGTTTAATTGCAGGCATTAAAAATATAAACATTGCAGGAACTCTGATTGATATATTCCTTCTTTTTCCAGTTACCCATGTAAGAATAACCCCCAAACAACTTCAACTTATTTATTTTAATTTTCAATTAACAACTAATTTTAATCGACAATTAAAAAGTATTCATTTTCTTTTTTCCCCATTCCACCCTCACTAAAAAAGAAAAAGAAAACCCTTATAACACACATGTGTAGTCAAGCAGGACAAATTCTCATGTTGACTATGTCCAGATATAGAGGTCTCATTTCCACCTGAGTCCCTCACCTCCGTAGCCAGCTTTATTGTTGATCTCTGGAATTGGTCACTCCATTGATGAGAGTTCTCAGGTCTTTGCTTCAGTTGAAGCATAATAGATTTTGTTCCAGTGCCTTATTTTAACTGTGTGAATGTGTTGTTGTCAACAACGTATTGTTGGATTCTGCTTTCTGTACTATTCTATGATCTGCTAAAGTGAAATATTTTAAAAAACACTTTATATACATGACTTCATTTAAGCCTTACAATGACCCAGCGACTTAGATACACCAAGTATTTTAGTCCCATTTTACTAGCAGTAAACGACTTGATCATGGTAACATGGCTCATGTCAGAAGCAAGATTTGAACCCAGATTTTTTTAACTGCAAGTTCAATAGAGCATCTATAAGCCAGAGCTATTCATTTTAAGTACCAGCAATCACTTGATGAAAGTTACTAGAAGTAAAGCAGGTTAATGGGATAAATGAAAAAATTTCAGTTACTTTTTCAAGTGGCAGCAAGAACATACAAATTTAAAAATTTAAAATATGTTCTTGATGTATGATATAGCCAGGAATTAAGATAATTAAATCCATTAAACACCAGAATAACAGCACAGCTATTAAATATCCAATATGAATTAGCTAGGCATTGATGAAAGCCCTGCCTAGATTAGGAACTATAGAAGGCACATTTAGAATTCATATATATATCACCTATGATACATAGAGGCAACATTTAAGAGCCCTAGATCAGACACTCATTGTGGGCCTGTTTTAATTTTTCTAGCAATTTTGTTTTTTCCATTCTACTAAATTCTACCTTCTATTTCTTCCTTATCCTTCCCCAACCTTCCACCTGAGAAATAAAGAAAAATAAAACCTTTGTTTCAGTGTGTGGGTAAGCAAAGCAAATTCTTGTTTGGGGGAAGTTATAGCTATATCTATATACCTAGGTATGTCTGTAAACATATGTATAGACACGTGTGTGTATATATGTGCATATATATACACACACACATTGTATATGTATGAAATCTCAGTCTGCATTCACCATTTCCCTGCCAGAAGGTGGGTAGTGTGTTTCATCATGAGTATTAAGGTTTATTTTAGTTCAATTAATTTTAATTTTCTTTGTGTAAGTCAAAACCAGCCCATAACAATGGCTAATCTGAATCTTTGGTGAGTGCGTTTAAATCTCCAAAATGTCTAGAACAGTCTGAGGCAACCATCGACTACAGATCAGAATGAGACTTCTCAGTGGGTAAAAGGTGAGCTATGAGGGGTAAATTTCAGTGTCATTTTAATTTAAATGTATTCTATAGTCTTGACTTTATATGGTCTGTGAGATTCTTTTTTTTTGTCATTTATCTTTACATTGTCTTCTTTGAGGGACATCTTTTCCTTTTGCGTTTAGAAAAACTCTCAATTGCTGTAAAATGTTGTTCTTCCTTATATCAGAATTTGGAGCAGTCTCTGGGATTTTTTGTTTAGACATGAGGATTTTTCTTTGTGCCTACCTTTAGGCTATTTACATCACTGGGAGTTCTCATTTCTCTTTCAGGAGACTTTCATTTTCTTTTTGCTTAGCTTGGCTTTTTGCTTTCAAACCTCCCTTCATTTTTGCTTTGTTTCCTTACCTCTCTTCATTTTAATTAATTTATTATTGATCCCTGGAGTTTCCCTTACTTTGTAACTTTATCATAGCTATTCATTATTTATCAGTGCAATAGATGTGTACTGTATTTTTTATAATCATTGAAGTACAAATCAGATGGCCACTCCCTGTAGTTTTGTGGCTACTTTCAAAATGTAGTCTAACTACAGCAATAAACAAGTAGCTATAATTGTTATTAGCTTAAGAGGGCGAGAAGCACTAGAGGTAAAGGGATGCTCTGTTAATATTGTAAAATAGTCCATCTACAATTCCTCTCTTTCCCTTATCCTGTGCCAAAGTAAGGATAAAACTATTGTATATAATGGTAACTAACGAGAAGATAAGTGATGGTGAAACCTCGAAAATATTAAATTGCATTTTGGAAGATTAGAGAAATTTATTACAATCTTTTTCTCCATGTCTGAACATTGTCGTAGCACCTCATCGGTTTACACAGTGGGTATCCCATTCAAGGCTAGCATAAGTTCAGAGTACTCTGTGAATGCACATGTACTTATTGCCAAAGATCAGAGCCCCCATTAATGTATTTACTATTCTAATCTGCCAGATGATGCAATGACTTCAAATCAGAGGCATTTAATCAAAGAGCATAGTAATAGAGGTAGCAGTAAAACATCTCCATCCATAAGTGTGGAGTCCGCTCTTCTACCACTACACAATCTCTGCAGGAAAGAGAGGCTCACCTCAAGAGAAGACACATCCAGGGAACACACGTAGAGGAGCAATCTGCACCTCTCACATGGCAGGACTGTGAGTCTTCTAGGAATGTCACAGTGCAATGGCTGATCTGAATCTTTGGTGAGTGCTTTTAAATCTCTTTTCAATTTAGTCTGTGCCACACATGTCATCTCTGTGAGACCTGTAAATATACTAAATGAACTGTTTCTCTTTTTTAATCTCATGTGGCTACATCTTGATGATGCTTGATTGATCCCATGACAGTTTTTTTCCCTAAATCTCTTGCCTTCTATCTTAGAATCAATACTATGTATTGGTTCTGAGGCAGAAGAGGAATAGGGGCTAGGCATTGGGAGTTAAGTAACTTGTCCAGAATCACACAGCTGGGAAGTGTCTGAGGTCAAATCTGAACCCAGGACTTCCCATCCCCAGGCTTGGCTCTCAATCTACTGTGCTTCCTAGCTGCTCTTGCACAGTTTTAATATGTGTAATGTTATAGATGTCATTTTGACTTTGATTTTTTAAAATTTTGCTTCCAACTTCAGCTAGAGAAGTTAGAGGCTGTCTCTTCCCTATAAGACAAGAAATAGATTCTATCATTTCTCTTTTAGCTTAAAGCCTTAGAAACTTTCTTTTTGCCAGATCATTTTTTAGAAGGAGAGAGTCATTGAGCACATAGTTATCAGAATAGGGAACAAATAACCCTACAATGATTTTTCCTCTGATAGTAAATGCCAGTCTATTGTCAGAGTCTTGAATGCAGTGGACATTTCCTTTTCAGAAGGAGATTCTTCACCCTGGGGGCCAAGTTCTTGGGAACATGTTACTTAAAATGATTACTTAAATTAGTGGTGGGGATTTTTTAAAATTAAAAGCTTCACACACACATACACACACACACACAGGCTCATTAAAGTCTGAGCCTTTAAATCTATTTTTATCCATAAATCTCATTTTGACTCAAAACTAGCAGTTCTTTGTTGCTTTTCATTTAATGTACAGTTGCTAAGCTGTATCCAGTTTGAATCATTTTAGAGATTGCCCTTACAATAAATTGCCAATGGATCTCTAGGTAGAGACTCTAAGTTTTTCAAATTTAAAAAATTTCTGAGCTCCCTGAAAAATGGATGAGGGGGATAATGGAACAGGAACAAATGTTAGTTTCTCGCTAACTGCATTCCTACTTTTATTATGTATGTGTATCTAGAAAGAAGCTACCTTACATTATTATCATCTCTTCAAAATATTTTGACCTGGGAGGTATCTTAGAGTCATTTTAGTCCAAACTCTTTATCACATAGATGATGAAACTATGACTTAGAGAAAAGAAAAGACTCAACCATTGTCACGCAAGGAATAAACACTTGGTTCTATCATTTGCCCCCAGGTGCTGCAACTCTAAATCCAATGTTTTTCCCACTAAATTGTAATTTCATATACAGGCTTTCTGTATATGAAATTACTTCCTGACCAGTGAATGTGTAGCTCCTATCTGAACACCTCCAGTGATAGGGATCTCACTGCTATATGAGGCAACCTAGTCCATTTTGTTGTCCTTAATGGCTAGATTAAAGTTCTTTCTTGTATTGAACAGAAATCTATTTCCCTTTAACTTCTTCCTATTTGTCTTAGTTCTTCCTTTTGGAGCTAATTAGTTTATCACGATAATAATCATTGTGAATTATTGGATTCTTTTTCTTTCTCACTAATTATATTGGGACATTCCCACTCCTGACACATGCTATCTGTGTGACTTTGAGTAAATTGTTTAATCTCACTAAGCCTCAGATCCCACCTTTATAGAATGGGGAATAAACTATAGGTACTGCCTGCTTGATAGAACTGCTGGGAAGAAGATATTGTCTAAACATTTAAACACTGAAGAAACAGAGTTAATTGACTAATAAGCAAAGAACCAGGAAAAGTTGGTTGGCATAAAATTTCCCATTATTCAGTTTGCATAAAGCCTCTAGGCTGGTCTCACTTTATGAAATGGTTCACTGATTAGAGCCAATTAATAAACATCAATATAAAGTTACTTATAAGTATAATTAAGTAACCTGAAACTATTAATAAATTTAACATATATAAAGTTTAGTTTTATATATATGCAAACATATATATGTATATATATAAAGAGTTTAGAAACCATAAACTACTTAAAACAAAATATTATATTCCACATGGGACTCATGAGTTAGTATGTCCATAGACATGAACTAGGAATGGAAATGGCTAGGTAATCTTAAATTTTAAATATTCTCTGTAGCACTTTGAAAAAAAAGATGTAGATTTTTCAGTTTGCAATTCTAATTTTTTTTACCACTGAAGTTATCTGCATGTCTTCAGTGTTTAAATAGATGGAGAAAATAAAGTTACAAGATAAAAAATTCCTATAAACCAAAATATAGTTTCATTCCCATCTTGGAGTCACTAGAGTTATAACTTTCTGAACAATTTGATTAAGTTTTTTGCTTGATTCTGACATCCTTATCACCTGAAGGTTGATATTGATTATACCACTCCTATGAAATTCTTCTCTCCCTGAGGTTATCAATGACATTTTAACCTCTCCATCCTATGGACTTAGTTCTAAGTCCTTATCCTTTTCAGTCTTTTGACACTGTAGCCAACTCATCTTCCTGGATATTATCTGACTTTCATGATACTTGAACAGCTGCCTTGGTTATTCTCTTATCCCTCCAGATGTTTCTTTTAAGTTCCCTTTGATAGATCATAATCCATCTCTTGCCCTATTCAGGAAGGGTAGAAATTTCCCAAGGTCCTGTCCTGAATTCTTCCTTTTTACTTTCTATATTCTTGTCCTTGTGATCTCATCTGCTCTCAGATTCAATGATCATTTCCATGATGTCCTCTCCAGGTTACACTCCTGTCTCTTCAGACTTTTTCTTTGATGTCATAGAAACTTCTTCAACCTGGAAGCTCATGTAACTCCTGGACTTAACACATTGGAAATATGTTCTACCCTCATGGATTTTCCTTGCATATGACATCAGAGTTAATCCTTAGTTCTTCCTTCTCTATCAACAAATTAAATTCCAAGTCATCCATTCAGCCTCTGAAACATCTTTATCATTCATCTTTTTCTCTTTACTCTCAAAGATGCTATTATACATCAAGCCATCACTGCCTATCTTCTTGACTTTTGTTTTGCCTTTTTGACTTGCCTTTTGTAATTGTTCTTTCCGTTTCTAATATGTCCCTCTTTTCCATTCAGTCTCCACACAGTTGTTAAAATAATGTTCATAGGGCATAGTTCTAACATATTACTCCCTTGATCAAAAACCTGGAGTGGCTCCCTATTGCCTCTATGATAAAATACAAACTCTTTAGCCTGGCATTTAAAGCTCTTTACATTATGGTTCCAACCTACCTTTTTGGACTTATTTAATATTATTCTCCCTCGCAAACTCAACATTTCAGAAGAATTTGTCATGAGATGGAAAAAAAAGATGTTTCTTAAGCCAGTGACTATTTAAGGGTCAAGACTTATTGAATGCCACATTTTAACTCTTCTGGACATTTTCAGTCACCTTCCCCTTTCCTGCCTATCCCTGGGAGTCTGTTTGCTAGGGAATAGAATGGAAATGATGATGAACAGGAATGGAGGTTGGAAGCCACTCAGCCAAACTAGCCTACACATCATTGAACAGGGCCTCAACAGTGATGGCAGGATATAGCCAGAACTTCAAGCATGTTTCATTTCAATTCTTTGCCCCAACTTCACAAAAGAAGATGGATTCATAAAGAAAAGAGCTGTAAAATGCTGTCATTTGGCCAGCAGAGTGTGCTCCCTACATAGGCATAGAGTTGATGGCTTTTTAGTACTGAAAGGAAGTTTAATGTTCAGATTCCTGATATTTGGCTGAGCACGCTGGCTGAACGTGGAAACTGTCATCCACCCCCTCATTGTTCCCTTGCTCTTTACGTTTTATGAGACTATTTAAGTTCTATCTCAATCCTAGAGCCTAGAGGTATTAGGGTATGGTAGGAAGAGTGTTTGATTTGGAATCTTAAGACCTTGCTACATTGCTTCTTACTACCTATGTGACCCTGGGCAAATAAATTTAAAAATTCCTGGGCATTGGTTGTTGTTGCTGTTCAGTTGTTTAGAGTTCCAGCTCTTTGTGACTCCATGAACCATATGATCCATGGGGGGTTTATTGGCAAAGATACTGGAATAGTTTGCATTTTCCTTCTTCAGTGGATTAAGACAAACAGAGGTTAAGTGACTTGCCCAGTGTCACACAGCTAGGAATTTTCTGAGGCTGGATTTGAACTCAGGTTTTCCCACCTCCAGGCCAGTCACTCTACACTGAACAACCTAGTTGACTCCCCGGGGCATTAGCGCTTTACCTGTACATTGAGAAAATTGGACTAGATGACTCCTTCCAGCTCTAAACCAGTTACTATCATAGATTAGCTTCAGATAAATATATCCAGGATGATAGATTTAGAGGTATAAGAGGCCTTAGGCGCCCTCCCATCTAGCACCCTCATTTTAGAGTTAAGAAAACAGAGACATGAAGAGGTTTCAGTGATTTTCTCAAGCACACACATATTGTAAATGATGCAGGTGAAATATAAATTTAACTCTTGTATTTTTCCACTCTGTAACATTTATGGTTCTAGATTTTAAAAAAATGTCTATAATTGGAGTGAAGAGCAGGATTCAAGCACCTTTGGGGAGGATCAGTCTAGTTATTGGACATTCATTATCTGAAGTATCCCAAGGAGAGCAAGTTAATTCCAAGTCTGAAGCAGAGTTCAGTCTTCTCTGGTTCCAGGATCCCCTTATGACTCTCCAAGAGTTGACCTCTTCCTGTCTTCACAAGAGTCTTTAGATAAGGAATTGGTCTTGGGAAGAAGGGCTGTTGGAGCCAGCTCTAACTGGCTTGGGAGACTGGATTGTGAAATTTTCAATGTGAAATTTTCATTTACACATCAAAAATCAGTAATTACTACAAATCAGGGCTTGATTTATTATTTTATTGATTGTCTAGATTTAAGAATGTATTAATAAAGCAGCTTAGTCTTAAAAGTATATGTACAACCTTCCTTTCCTCTCCTACTTCTGGAGAGCTCAGTTATTGAACATTTACCAGCTCTCTTCTATTACTATTGTTCAGCCATTCAGTTGTATCTGACTCTTCACGACCTCTTGGATCATGGCATGCCAATGTTGTTCCTGGGTTTTTTTGGGCAAAGATACTGGAGTGATTTAGCATTTGATTTCTTTCTCTAGTGGACTTGCCCAGGGTCACACAGCTAGTAAATGTCTAAGTTTGGATTTGAACTCAGTCTTCCTGGATCAGGGTTCAGGCCTCTATCCACTGAGCCACTTAGTTGCCCCTTCACACTCCTGTATTGCTTTATAAACATTGGTTGAATTCAGCAGGAGTACAGGAGAAGACCCAAGAAATGAAGATATCACCAGATAACAGCAAAAATAAAGACAGTAACTGGCATTTATATAGCACTCCAAGGCTGGCAAAGTGGTTTATATCCATTCTCACCTAAACTTCACAAACTCCTCTGGTCTAGGGGTGAAGCAGGATCCAGGAGGACCTTGTTTCTTGTGCATGTCTGGGTGCATCCTTGCCCACATACCCACTGCTAGGTTAAAGGAGAATTGTACTGGCATTTGGGCTAAGTAAGCATCTGGGCAAGAGTCACTCACCTCCCTGAATTTAATTCCTTCCTTAACTGCTGCTTGGCATAACATGGTGTTGAGACAGCAGGGCTCCTCAGCAGAAATGCTAATTGGTTTTTTGCTTATCCTGTTGACACTTCAGATCTTAGAAAGTGGAAAAATTGTGGGTTTGTAGTCATGAGCTTTTCTGACCTAAATTAGTAATGAGAGTCAAAAGTGATGGGACATTAAAGAAAGATTTACATTTTCCTCAGTCAACTTCTACTAGGCAGCTTGGTTACCCTAGATTCATAGCAACATTCCTGACTGAAGGAAATGAAAAGAATGGGTAGAGAATGCCACCTGCGAAAATAGGAAGTTGCAGAAAAAAGAAAGGCATTTTTGAATGCACTTTAATGAAATATATGTGTATATAATACATATATTGTTGTTTATTCATTTCAGTTGTATCTGACTCTTTGTGATCCCATTTGAAGTTTTCTTGGCATAGGTACTAGAGTGATTTGCCATTTCCTTCTCCAGAGTATTCCCACTGTACAAATAAGGAAACTGAGGCAAATAGGTCACACAGGTAGTAAATGTCTGAGGCCAGATTTGAACTCAGAAGTCTTCCTGACTCTAGGCTCAACACTTTATCCACTGTGTCACTAAGTGCTCATATATACTCTGGTAGAACTTACTGAAGAGCAAAGCTTGGAGTATGCATCAATCAGCAGACCCTATATTGGCCCTAACATCAATTTTAGTCTTGAGAGACCTATCACTAGGACGACTGTAGGAAAGTAAAGTTTTGGAGTTATCAACTCTTTTAAGAAAATTATTTTCAGTCCCCATGTATCTCCTTAATTCTACCCCTTCCCTTCTCACTGAGAAAGCAAGAAATATGATCCCAATATACATATGAAGTCATGCAAGACATATTTTCACGTTCATGTTGTGATAAAAGGTAAGAAAAAAATTTAAAAAGTCAAAAATATGCTTCAATCTTCACTTAGAATCTATCAGTTCTCTGTGTGGAGATGGATAGCATTTTTCATTATGAGTCCCTTGGAACTATTATGGATCCTTGTATTGATCAGTGTTGCTAAGTCTTTCGTAGCTAATTATTGTTACAATATTGCAGTTACTATAAACAATGTTCTCCAGAGTATGCTCAATTCGCTTTGAATCACATAAGTCTTCTCAAGTTTTCCTGAAACCACTCCCCTCAGCACTTCATATAGCAAAATAATATTTTATCATGATCACCACAACTTATTCAGCCATTTCCCAATTGATGGGCAGCCCTTCTACAAAAAGAGCTGCTATAAATATTTTTGTATGCAATAGAACTTTTAATTTTTCTTTGATCTCTTTGGGGTATGGTCATACTAGCAACATTGCTGAGGCATAGTTCCAAATTATTCTCCACAAAGGTTAGACTAGTTCTCAGCTCTACCAATAGTGTATTAGTATACCTATTTTTCTCACATCTGTCATTTTCCTTTTCTGTCCTCTTTGCCCATCTGATGGGTATTAGGTGGTCCCTCAGAACTATTTTGATTTGAATTTCTCTAATTATTAATGATTTAGAGCAGTGATGGGCAAACTTTCTAAAGAGGGGGCCAAAGGAAAGGAAAGGAAATGCTCATCTGTCAGTCTGTTTCTAAGGCAACTCTTTTGAAGTTTCATTGTATTGTATCCTACTCTTTGTATTCATCAGACTAGGAATAATGTCCCCTGTCGGGATAGAACATTTTAGGGGGCTGATCTGGCCTGAGGGTTGTAGTTTGCCCATCACTGATTTAGAGCATTTTTCCATGACTACTGATAGTTTTGATTTTTTCTTCTGAAAACTGCCTCTTTCTACCATTTATCTACTGGGGAGTGGCTTTTACTTTTACAAATTTCACTCAGTTCCCTACATATTTGAGAAATGAAACCTTTATAAAAGAGACTTGCTATAAAACATTTCCTTAGTTTCCAACTTTCCCTCTAATTTTGACTGAATTTGTTTTGTTTGCACAAAACCCTTTAAATTTATGTAGTCAAAATTATCTACTTCATGTATATGATCCTCCTTTATTTGTTCATGAATTCTTCCCCTATTCATAGTTCTAATGGGTAATTTTTTTCTGTACTCTCCTAATTTGCTTATGATATGAACCTTTATGTTGAAATCATGTACCTATCCTGATACACACAGTATGAGATTATTGGTCTATGGCTAGTTTCTGCCATACTACTTTCCAAATTATTGTCAAATAGTGAGTTCTTGCTCCAAAAGCTGGGATCTTTGGGTTTATTAAATACTAGGTTATTGTGCTTATTTACTCCTGTATATTGTATATCTAATTTATTCCATCGTAGCAACTCTAAAAGACCATCTACCAAGTCATAGAGGAGCTGCAAGCTTTGCCAGTGAAGGAAATACCCACACTGTTACAGGACTGGATTCTTGAATTACTGAAGCAAATATAAATTACTGAAGTGAGTTTTTGCTATTATATCATTTTTAGAAATAGTAGAAACTTGTTCTTAAAATTTCCCTCTGGCTTTTTTGTAGTACTTTACTAGCCATGTCTTCAGTTTAGCACCAGCATAATCCCAGACCTCTATTCTAAATTTTGATTTCTTTTCCTTATGATAGGATATATGGGCAAAGCACAGTGGGTCTAATTGTTGTACCTTAGTGTGGGGTATAGTATAATAAACCATCTTCCCAGATAGATTTTTCTCTTCCTACCCCTTCTGGCAGTCCATGTGCATTTGATTTCCTTTGATCTGTTATCAAGGCATTCCAGATGGACAGCTAACTGTTTATTTGCTTTCATCCCAGCCCATTTCATTAGGGTTCAGCATTCTTATTTGGTATCTTTTCTTTTAAATGGAAATTGACTGGTCTGTTTTTTTTTTTTTTTTTTTTTTGGACTGCAACATGGAAAATGGCAGGGTGGAATTCCTGCAAGATACAAGATTGAGCCTCTCCCAGAATTCCAGGGGACCCCTTCCTGGAGAACTCTGGGTGAGGGGACAGTGGGAAAGCAGTTTGGGACAGTTGATTCCTGTTGAATCAACTGGATTCAACTGGTTGAAGTGAGCAGATCACTCTGCTTGCTGTTCCTGGTTTTGGGATTGCTTTGGAGGCCATCTGGGGCAAGAACCATTTTTGGTTCTGCTCAATGGTTTGCTTGTTTAGCTGAATTAGACCTTTCTAGCAACAGCTCATTTGTTATTTAGTTATTTTAGATATTAGAAGTGATTATTATAGGCTCTGAGGGCTAACTAGTTATAAAGTCTGCCACTCCCTCCTGGGGGGGAGGGGCAGTTTCTACCTAACAGTTCAGGGCTTCCCAGATCTTATCCAAATCCTTGAAACCCCTCCCCTTGCCTTCCCTTCCTCTTTTATCAGTAAAAACTTCATCTTTTAGTAGCTGTGCCTGGTATTATTTTGAGCATACTCACAGCCACCGTAGAGCTTTGTTCCTTTCAGTTGCCAGCCAAAGAAGTCAGATCCTCCTCTGTTCCTGATAACAACAAGATATCAAGCTTCTCCTATTGTCCCTCAGTCAAACCTGTGGGGAATATAAATTGAGAAAGTGAACATCATTAGAGATTTGCCTTGTTGAGCCTTGCCTGAAGACATCAGTCCTGCCTACATTTCCAACTAATTTCTAAGGGCTTGGTGGGAGGGGTGAGAGTAAGGAGTACCTACCCCTTCCTACTCACTCAAGCCTGTGTGTGGAAGGAGTAAGTCCTGCAGGTTCCTAGTTTCAGGCCATCTCTTCAGCTTCCTCAAATATCTCTGTTAAGATCAACATAACATGGACCCACCAATTGGTTACCCTAAAAGGTTCATCCTAGTTCCATTTCACTGACTTATTATTAAAACATTTGGAATTGACTGGTGCTTATATTATGTCTTTTTCTATATAATGGATCCTGAAGAGTTTTCACTTTCTGTTTTCAGTGTATGTAGTCGGTCCATTAACATGTTGAAGGAATTAGACTAGAAGATGATCTTGAAAGGCACTTCCAAGTCTGAAATTCTATTAATCAATATTTATAGTGAACATCCAGTAATTTTTTCATTGACTGTTGATGATGGTGGACATCATTAGAACCATTGGTTGGTCCACCAATGATGAATTTTTTCAAATGCAACAATTCATGGAAGCTATTAATATAAAAAGGAATTTGAGCCATATTATTTTGAGAAGTACTTATGTTAATTAAATCATCATTTTCTTTAAAATATTTGTAACAGAAGATGTTTATGTAGTATTCTAGGATTTGCAAACTTACAACTTAGGAACACTTAGGAACCAGCCTTGGGCCCAAGGAGGTGTTGTCCTACACTATTTCCTCCGCCCAGGGTATCTGTCCCTCTGCTTTGGACCTCTGCAGATGGCCCAGACTGGGTTTAGTTTTGGTCTCTAATAAGAAGGCTAATTTCTCTCTGTCTCTCTCTCTCTGTCTCTGTCTTTCTCCTTCCATAGTCTCCTAATCTTTGACTCATTAAATCTTCACCTTCAGTTCCTGGGGAAAACAAATTAACATTTAGATTTTGCCTAATGTTTAAGGCTTACTCAAAAGGGGAGAAAAACAATGCCAATTAGGGAAGCTTTTCTGGAGGAAGAAGGATTTATATCAGAACTTAAGAACAGTTAAGATGCGAATAGATAGAAAGATGAGAATTCCTCTGGCAGGGGTTAGTATGAAGAGATGGGGAGTCAAGGAAAGTCCCAAGCCAGCTCGGTCTGTAATGAGTAGACTGGTTCCCAAGAGTGGAAATAAAGTAGAGAAGATAAGACTGGAAAGGTAGGTTGAGATAGATGATAGGGACAATATGTGATTTATTGTGTTTCCAAGTTTTTTTTCCTGCCAAGACTTTATATTTTGATAGCTTTTTATTCCATATCATTTGGAGATTATGAGTATCTAGCCTGACTATACCTATTAAAAACATTGTTCTTAGATTTTTGCATTAGTCTTATGTCTGGATGATCTTAGGCAACAGTATTATTGGTGACAATGTTCAAGTTTCAGTTTAGTTTATTTTTTGAATTCTCAGTGATTTTTAAGGTTTGTATTTCTAGTATAGGGGATTTATAATTTTTTAATTAATGAAGTATCAAAAGCTTCTGGTTTGTATCTCTTTTTTTGTTTGTTAGGTGGTAAAGTTTTATTCTATATACTGATATATTTCACAATTTCTATTGTTTCCTTACAAAATCTGTATTGATCAATAAACCCAGGATCCTTAAGGGTGATCTTTCTGTGTTTTTGTTGATAATGTCTTAGTCTTGTATTGTTCTCATAAACCTTAATGTTTTTGTAAACATAGCCACATTATTATCATTAAGGGCTCTATTTACCAGTCTAAGAAGTTTGGATTTAATTTGTAGGAAATTGGGAACTAGTAAATGTTTTATAGTAGAGTTTGGCATGATGAAAGCAATATTTTAGAGTTATCTGCCCAGATATGGGGAGAGACTGGAGACATTGGATCAAAGAGGAAGCTATGGTCATAGGCTTTCATATCCCATATTTCTTTTTAGTAACTGTGAAGAAAAGAAACCTATGAAATACACTTATTGGTTGAACATAGCAAGGTAAACATTTCTAAATGTGAGTGTAATATTTGTCCCAAAGCCTTTTTCCTCCCCTCTTATGTTCTTTTATACTTAAAATTATTGGGAAAGGGAAGGGAGGGTATGAACCAGTCTGAGAGTGGCTCATTGACAGTCATTCAGAGAGCTTTTTTTTTTTTTTTTTTTAGCAACATCCACTCTTAATGGTACAAAAATGAATGTTTTAAAATGAGAATTGGATGAAACATGTCTCAGAGCAGAAACACTAAAAAAGTGACTCTGTGCTGTCAGATATTATGGTTGTGATGGTTTGTTGTATTTAACTATTTTTCCTTTTTAGAAAGGAATGTTCTCTGGGGAAGAAGGCTATAAAAATAAAAAACATCAATAAAACTTTTTAAAAAGAAGAAATAATGCCTTTTCTGGTAGAAATGGCCTCTACTATTATGGTGAAAATGATCTAGCATTTTCCTTTTTTTGGTTGTTGTTGCTTAATATTTCATTTACAACTCCAAATCTATGCCTCGAAGACCTCACTATCTTATTAATGTACTTTTTAATTCTTGCAATTAATCCAATAAATGAAAACCTCAGTGATTTGGAATCCTTGAGGAATGAGTTATCCTGGAGAGTTTTCTGGCTCAGATTTCACCCAGCTCCATTACCAAAGTTCATCTTTTCATTTAATCATTTTGTATGGAAGCCTTTATAAGATGGGCTGCATGCTTCATTGTCTTCTTTAACACCGTATATGAAAAGGTTCTGTGATTTCCCTCAAAATGGAGAATTCTTGATGTGGGAACTCCTTCCATCAATGCAAATCAAGATCTATTTATGAACTAGGAGGTAAGTCCTCCCATGCTGCACTGAGGGGATTTGCCCAGTCACTAAGTTTGAATTCATGTCTTTCTGACTATGTCCAGCACCCAATCCACCATACCACACTACTTTAAAAACAGACTATGTCAACATAATTGAACTTTTCCCTCAATAACTTAGGGCCATAATAAATGTTTATTGAGTGGCATAGAATTGTGACAAGCTTCAATTATTATCTGCATTGTAATACTGTGCTGCCCTTGGTGACTATTGAAATGTATAATGTTCTTTCTCTCTATGCTAACTATTCCAGGCTGCTGTGCTTTTTAAATTCTTGTGTTTGTGTCTGGGGGTTTTAAATTAAAAAAAAATTCCTATCTTTTATCTTGCTGTTAGATGTCATTAGTTTGGTTAGTATTATTATTTGCAAGTAGCCCCTCTCGATTCTAATAAAAATCAGATGACCAGGTTTATTAGAATTTTATATAAAAAGAGAATGAAACAAGTTATGAATGAGGGACTGAAGACTTCATCTATAAGCAGAGCTAGAAGAAATCATATTTTCATTTGGGTAAGGAGCAACAGTATGTGTGCACATGTATGTTTGTATGTGTGCCTGCGCATGTGTAGGGCCATTGTTCACCTTGGGTATAACCTGGTATGTGTGGGAGAATATACGTTGAACATTTGGGCACTAAAGGGAAAATGGGCTACTGGCAGGGGTGGAGCCTACCAGTAGGGGAGTGGTAGAAGAAGTTTGCGGTGGTTGCCACTACTGCGGCTCCCATGAAGGTGCTGTGGGCATGTTCCCATCCTGGATCAAAGCTTTGTATGCCCACCTTAGTTACAATTCTGCTTTGGGTATGAACTTTATGGCAGCTCTTCTGGCTGCTCAGAATGGGGGTAGGGTTCTACTCCTTTTGTTTTGACTATGTTTGGAATAGAGAATCATCAGAATGAAGAGCCATGGAGAGTTGAGGTACTAAAGAAAAATAATTAATATAAGGCAAAGCAGAGCAGTTACAAAGAAAGACAGTGGAACTAAACTGTACTAGAGCTTCTTTTCTTATTTTTATGATTGGCCCTATTGTAACATGGAACCTATTTCTGCTCTTCTTTGAGATGGCAACAGAGTGATGACACTCAGTCATTCCAGTTTAGCTCTCTGTTGAGGATTTCTGTTTTCTGCAGTGATTCTAAAGTGATGTGCCACCCATTTAATTGGCTGGGTGTGCTATAACCTGAGAGTTTGAAAGGAAGAAGAAAGGGAAAGTTTATATAGTGTCAAAGTTTTTTTTTTTTGTATGTAACTTTGTCTGAAAACATGAAGGGATTGGCTAGGAAAAAATTAATAGATTATTGTTTAAAGCCCTTCATATCTTAGTCCTTTGCTACCTTTCCAGTTTCTATATACCTTACCCACCCCTCTGTGTTACTTACTCTATCATCCAGTCACACTGGCTTCCTTGCTGTTCCTCAGGCTTCATCTCCTAACTCAGAGTGTTTTCCCTTACTGAGAGTTTAAACCTTCTGGGTTTGTTTTGATTATTGGTGGTGATTCTCTGATTTTTTTCTTGCTTTGAAACAACTGGGAACGTCGACTTTCTCACAGAAGTGACTATTGTAGGATAAGGAATGAGGTGCTATTATTTGGATTATCGTTCTGTTTGGTCTCAGAGGCAGAACCAAAAGCAAAAGGTGCAAGATATGAAGAGGAAAAATTCAAGCTGAACATTAGGAGAAAATCTTCCAAACCATCAGAGTTATTGAAAAGTAGAATAGGTTGCCTCAAGGCTGGAAGATCACTTGTCAGAGACTTTTTAGAACTGATCCTTGTTCTTTCCATAAATGGTCACTGAAGCCCCTCTTCACTCTGAGATTCCATGATCTCTGGGAATAGTGGTACACTAAGAAAATGCAAATGTTGGTGGCCCAAGGGTTGGTTTGTTATGAACTTCTCACTGTTGGCAGTCCCACATCTCATTAGCTTGTTGAGATGAAGAATTGCTCGAATTTTTGACATAACAATACATATAATCATAAGTTATAAAACTCAGACTGAAAGCACACAAAGAAAACAAACCAGCATAAAATGAGTCAGGAGGGCATAATGTCCTGGCAGTAAAGCTCTTTGCACTTCTAGAATCTGATATTAGCAGACTGCAAGGGCTCCTACTTCCAATCATCTCTCATCAGCCATTGCTGCCTCCTCTTGCTCTCTCCTCATCTTACTTGCTTAGGAGAGCACTAATATTTGCTTGCAGAAAACAGACCCCAGGCCATACAGGTTCTTGGGAAAACTGAAAAAGAAAGGTAATTAAAAGATGAGGAAGAGACAGAAATGAAAAGATCTCTTTTATGTTTACTGTCTGATTTTTATTAGGCTCTCTGCCTGAGTTCTTTAGGCCAATTCAGATGCTTTTAGACTCAAGTGCCTAATTTCAATCTCTCTTATTTTCATGGCTTTTAAATAACTTCAGAGATTTTATCTGTGAGAAAGAAATTGATATGAACAAAAACAACACTTTGAAAAATCCTAATTCAAATCAAATGCTATGATTAAGATTGAAGGGTACAGAAAGCTGATGATAAAATATTTTCCTCCCTTCAACAGAAAGGTAGTGTATCACTGGTTCAGAACATTGAACATGTTGTCAGATATAGTTACTATATTGGTTTATGATTTTCTTATAAGGGGAGGGATCTTTGGGGGATGGAAATTGTTTTTCATCTTTGTACTCCCAAGACTTATCACAGTACCTTGCATTCTTTTTTTTTTTTAAACGTTTACCTTCTGTATTAGAATTGATACCAATCCAAGCCAGAGGAGTAGTTAGGGCTAGGCAACTGGGCTAAGTGACTTGCCCAGGGGCACACAGCTATGACGTGTCTGAGGTCAGATTTGAACCAAGAATCTTCCATTTCCAGATCTGGTTCTTACTGAACCTTCTCCCTGCCCCAGTACCTTGCACTATTAATAAATGTTTGAAGAG
Organism: Gracilinanus agilis; assembly: GCF_016433145.1. Classification (NCBI taxonomy): domain Eukaryota; kingdom Metazoa; phylum Chordata; class Mammalia; order Didelphimorphia; family Didelphidae; genus Gracilinanus; species Gracilinanus agilis. The sequence goes on from NC_058135.1 coordinate 130,194,128, forward strand.
AATGAACTCATAATGTCATTGAGAATTTATGGACACTTTCTCACAGAACTAAAATTTATTCTCTTTTGTCCTCTCTCCAGGGAGGTTCAGAGGGGGCCTCATTCCTATCTTCTTTAATTTTCCTGTTCCATATTATAATTCTTTTCAACTCTCTTCACAGATTCCCTTTGCCATAATCTTGTGATCTTCTCCAGAAAACTTTTCAAGTTCTCCATCAAGAGAATTGTTGATGACTGTAATGAACTGTAGGTGTTGTATGTTGTATATGGAACTATTTGATATTGATTAGGAGTTATCTATACATAGTCCTGTCAGTAAGGTCCTGAAAATCCTGAACAATAGAAGAAGGAGCATTTTACGGCTGCAGCATCCTGTGATTCTATGTTTTCATATCACTATAGACCTTGCATTTTTAGAACAAGGGTGCATTGTTGGATCATATTCAACTCATTGGACACTAAGATTGCCAGATCCTTTTTGGCTACATTTGCACTTAGCTCTGGTGCCTGTAGTGCACCAAAATAGCAAACAGGTTCCAAGGTATGATACAGTAATTGGAAGTATCTGCACATATGCAAAATGCCACATCATAAGAATTATTCTTAAAAAGTTCATGTATTTGTGAGGATCTGCCAATTACTCTGCATGTAGTCCTGATGAGGGTTTTTAGCATGGCTAGTGATGAGTAAAATATTTTGAAATTGAAAACAATAAAACCTATTCTCATTCCTGCATGGGTCACATGAAGTTGGACAAATTAGATGCTTAAACACAGTAGAAAGTTGTCTTTTCTTAAGTGATAAATTTCTTTGCATGAGACATCTCACAGAAAGTGATTTTATACTACAATTTTCTATAAAATATGTGATTGATTTTATGATCATTTTGCTTTATTTTATGACTTTTATAAGTATCCTTGTAATAAATTTCAGTATGATTTTTACAAGTAGGACAAAAAGATAAAATTGTAAGAGTGCCAAAATAATTCATAAAATAATATCTAAACAGTATACGTGGGTGAGTTTACCCATGAGTTTGTAAGCACAAGACAAGTTTCATAGAACACTGTGGGTGGATGGGGGTGGAAGATGGCTTTTTCCCAAGCAGTCTTCTAAGCTTACTGGCTTGTCCTCTTTCATTATCTGTGTACTTCCTGGCTTACACCCTTGCCACATGGTTTTTCTGTTGTCCCGGGCCTTTCTTCCCTTCTTTCAACCCACACACATTATCCCCAACCCTTTACCTCCTCTCACTAATTTCCCTGTGCATTTGCACCCCACTGGAATGAACCGTCCTCTGTGTCACCCTCTTTCCCTTCAATAAATTTGCCCCAGATGCCAGAACTCTCTGTTTTGGATCTATGTCAGATAGCCCATGATCTGATACAGCTTTCAGAGAATCACTGGAACATGTGCTTCCCACTAATAATATTTATATCCAGACTCTGAGCCCACTGAGGTTTCTTGAGTGCTCTCTTTTCCCAAAAGGAAACCTTTGGGGTCCAGAACTGCACCATTCAGAAATATTGTATTAGCCACATTCCACAAAACGATGATAAGATTGTATTGGAGGGCTCTGGTTTCTCTAGCTCAATCTGTAGTCAAGATAGTCTAACCCTTGAATCCACTGTTCCTTTACCCAACATGGAGTTTCCTTGGTGGCTCTTCTCTCCATTACACTTCCCCTCCAGTGGTAATTAACTATGCCCATATTCTTGTTTTCTTTTCTACTTTTTCCTTCTTCATGCAATCTATCCAAACTGGTCCACTCTTTGCTCTTCACTCACTATAGTGATGTATAGCTAAAGCTGGCATTTTGATGGTGCTTTAAAACTTTCAGAGACCTTTACAAATATGATCTCATTTGATCCTCTAACAACCCTTGGAGGTAGGTGCCATTATTGCTCACATTTTATAGATGGGGAAACCAAGGAAGATGGGTCAAAAGTTCTTCCTGATTCCAGGTACAGACCTCTATCTACTGCACTACCCTATCTTCTATTGCCATACCTTTGGCAACCTCCATGCTTGGAATGGATTTCCTCTTCCTTTAATATGCAACTGTTAACTCAGAAATAACCAGAACTACTAAAGTAGTCATAAAAACCCACTCTTTAATCAGGAAAAAGGGATAGGTTCATTATTCTGGCCACCACACAGAGTCATGAGCTAAATACCACACAGAGCCAGAGGCTCTGGGACTCTGTAAACCATTCGCCTGGGAGAAAGCACCGTGTTAAGTGCCAACTCCCCTGGGAGAAGACACCATACTAGAGGCCAACTCCAAAGAGATACTGAACCTGAGAGTCTCTTTATACCCTTTTGGGAAGCCTACAGAGACTAACCACAAACGGGAGCATAAATCTCTTTGCAGTCAATAGCTACGGTATTAGGGAATGGTCAGCTGTAACAAATTAAAGGCAAAGGTCAAGCTGGGCTTCCTGAGAAGAAACTTTTGACATAAGCAAAGAAGCTTAACATTTGATTATATCTAAAACAGGGGAGCCTGGCCCTGGGGGTTTCTCAAAAGGGCAGTGGTAAACTGAGGCATCCAGATTTCATGTTGACACAACTCAGAGACTATCTTCTGGACAAAACCTTTCCTGATATTCCGAATGTCTCCCTTTCATTGTACCTTACATTTGACTACTCTTCACATGTGTGTAGTTATGTACATGAACACACAGAGATATATGCATTCATATTTATGCTATCTATCTTTTAATATGTAGTTGATCTCTCCTTTTTTAGAGTGTAAGCTCATTTCAGAGAAGGATTGCTACATTCTTTGTCTTTAGTACCTAGAACAATGTTTGGCACAGAGCAGATAATTAATAAATATTTGTTGATTAACTGATTATTCATTCATTGATTATTCATTTATTTATTCCCTGAATGACTCCTCAGTGCTCCTGCCCCAAAACACCTAGGAGTAGATTCTCACTTTAGCCAAATGATCAGCAGCAGCTGGACGACATAGTGATGATCTCTTATAATTAACCATCTTAAGACAATGAAGGAGGGAATAATTAATAAATGTGGACAGGTGGGTCTTGCCCATTCCAACTGTCTGCTTCTTCTGGATTTCTCAAATCCAATAAGTGGCAGAAATAAGGAGATGGCTGAAAGTCTGACTTGAAAGCCCTTGGAGCATGGGAGTCCCTCTGTGGTCTTCCTCCATCTACCTGGAATTGTTATTTTTGTTAGAGTGAAATGACAAGGAGCTTGTTGAATGACCAGTGTAAACATTTTTAAAAACAGTTTTTAAGAATTAAAAATACAAAAACAAAATCCCACAACTCAATCAGGCAGGGTGATGGGAGGCAAAGAAAACCAAATTGTTGTAAGTCAGCAAAACCCCTTAGGTGACAGCCAGGATAACAACTAAGGTGGTTAGATGACCCAGTGAATAGAGAGCTGGGTTCAGAGTCAGCAAGACATGAGTTCAAATCCTACTTCATAAGTTTACTAGTCATGTTACTGCATTAAGTCACTGAATTTCTTCTATAAAATATGTGTGTGTGTGTGTGTGTGTGTGTGTGTGTGTGTGTGTGTGTGTGTGTTGGGGGAGAAAGGGGGAAGTAGAGTGGAGTTGGACTCAGTGATTTATAATGATCCCAAGGTTTTCCTGTCTTGGATGATCCTTGTTTCGACCCTCCAGGGTGCATTGAATATTTTTTTGTGTGAAATCATTTGGTCCCTATCCCTGGTGCTTCATGGGGACCATAAAGGATACCATCTTGTTAGAGAAAATTACAAAATGTAAAATAAATAATTTTGATTATATTAAATTAAAAAGCTTTTGTACAAACAAAAACAATGCAACCAAAATCAGAAGGGAAACAACAAATTGGGAAAAAATCTTTATAACAAAAAACTCTGATGGGGTCTAATTACTCAAATATACAAGGAGTTAAATCAATTGTATAAAAAAATCAAGCCATTCCCCATTCGATAAATGGGCAAGGGGCATAGATAGGCAATTTTCACATGAAGAAATCAAAACTATTAATAAGCACATGAGAAAGTGTTCTAAATCTCTAACAATTAGAGAAATGCAAATCAAAACAACTCTGAGGTATCACCTCAAACATAGCAGATTGGCTAAAATGACAGCAAAGAAAAGTGGTGAATGTTGGAGGGGATGTGGCAAAATTGGGACATTAATGCAGTGCTGGTAGAGTTGTGAACTGATCCAACCATTCTGGATGACAATTTGGAACTATGCTCAAAGGGCTATAAAAGACTGCCTGCCCTTTGATCCAGCCATACCATGGTTGGGTTTGTACCCCAAAGAGATCATAGATAAACAGACTTGTACAAATATATTTATAGCCGCACTTTTTGTGGTGGCAAAAAACTGGAAAATGAGGGTATGTCCTTCAATTTGGGAATGACTGAACAAATTGTGGTACATGCTGGTAATGGAATACTATTGTGCTCAAAGGAATAATAAACTGGAGGAATTCCATGTGAACTGGAGAGACCTCCAGGAATTGATGCAGAGTGAAAGGAGCAGAACCAGAAAAACATTGTACACAGAGACTGATATTCTGTGGCAAAATAGAATGTAATGGACTTATGTACCAGCAGCAATACAATGATCCAGGACAATTCTGAGGGACTTATGGAAAAGAATGCTACCCACATTCAGAGGAAGAACTATAGGAGAGGAAACACAGAAGAAAAGCAACTGCTTGAATGCATGGGTTGAGGCGGACATGATTGGGGATGTAGACTCGAAACTACCACACCAATGCAACTATCAACAATTTGGAAATAGGTCTTGATCAATGATACATGTTAAAACCATTGGAAATGTGCATTGGCTATGGAGTGGCCAGTCAGTGGGGTGAAGGGGAAAATAAGAGCATGAATCATGTAACCATGTTAACTTTTCTAAAAAATAAAAATTTTTAAATGAAAAAAGGATACCATCTTGGAGGAAGAATTGTGCTTCTTTTCTTTTCTTGTCCTGCTTCATAGTGATGATTCAGGCTGTCTAATTAAACTCTTTTTTTAAATCCTTGGGGGTCAAGTGACTTGTCTAGGGTCACACAGCTCGGAAGTGTCTGAGGGCAGATTTGAACCCAGGAGCTCATGACTCTAGGCCTGGCTCTCAATCCACTGAGCTACCCAGCTGCCCCGCAATTAAACTCTTGATTTGCCATGAGGGCTTGATCTTTCTTTATGAGATAGCTAGATGGTACACTGAATAGAATACTGGACCCAGCTAGAAAGATGCAAGTGCAAATCAAGCCTCAGAAACTTATTAGCTGTGTGCCCCTGTGGAAATCACTTGATTTCTGCCAGCCTCTATAAAATGGGAATAATAATAGTTTACCAAATCCTCCTCTCCTTCCAGAATTTTCTCCAAGGGTTTGTATCTAAATTCTCCTCCTTTCCTCTTAAAGACAATCTATGAATTTCTCCCTACCCCTTAGCACTTATCCTTACATACCTCTTAGAGTATTTGTGAGGACAAAATGAGATAATATTTGTAAAATGCTGTATAAATGCTATTGGTATCATCACCATCACCATCACTATCCCCATCATCATCATCAAGACTGGGGACCTGGGACTGTAATTCTTGGCCAACGCTTTTGACTTCCTGATGCAGTTGCCCTAGTTGGGAGAGCAAACAAGGAGATCTGCTACCTCTTTGTCACTGGCCTCTGCCATTCTTTGAGAGATCAAGTAGTGGCTCTTTATTCTGGGAATATGGCTTAGAAGGGTGGGTGAGGACAAAGAGGTGTTGGAATTGTGGGAATTTTTAGTGCGCTAGTTATAGGCCACTCACCAATGAAGCAGGCAATCGTTCATCCTTTCCTTTCCATCGTTTCTTTATTAGATGGTGGGAATGGGAGGGGAGGAGGTAGAGGAGGAAGAGAGAAGGGATGAAAGTCTAGTTCACGTAGTGCAAGTGCTGACTAATATGCTGCCCACATTGGGTTTTTTCCCTGTGGAGCCAGTGTTTGCTTTCAAGTCTGAAAGGGAGGAAGACACATCAAATTGCAAATAAGCCGGATGGATTTTTCCCAGTTTTTCTCAGCCAAGATAATCAGACTTTAGCTAAGTCCTTCTGGAACCCTGCTTTTTGAGCAATAGTAATTACTCAAATCTCCACAAGCTTTTAAGGTTTATAAAGAGCTTACTTTACAGAGACCCTCTGAGGTGAGAAGTACAACTCTTCTTTGTATGAAAGGCAGTGTGGTTGTAATGGATAGTTTGTTGAAATGGGAATCAAGAAAGAACTAGATGCGAATCCTACCTATCAATGCTTACTGGCTGTGTAATCAAAGACAAGTGGTTAAACTTTCTGAGACTCACTTTTCTTGTTTTTAAAATGGGAATAAAAAAAAAACCCTCCCAACCTCTGTAGTTTCTATTCTCAATGGTTTGTTGTGGCTAAAATTAGGAAATGAATGTAAAACACTTTGTTAACTTTGAAGTTGCTTCTCAACATCACTTATTGTTATGAATATTATCTCCTAAGGCATGAGGGGTTCTAATCTGCACCTTTGGTGGAAGTACCTGCACCTGTGAAGTCACCCATCTTTTGAAATCTTTGAAGTAAGAAGATAAATATGTTACTTAAGTGATCCATAAAGATGATATGTGAAATCTAGAGACTAGAATGAAATATAGTGGGAATATTCAACTTAATGAATATTTATTAAGCAAAGACAAAAAAAAGCACACAAAGTCAAAAAGAAATACTCTCTACCTTCTACTGGGTCTGGGGAGAGGGGGACATAAGTAAATAGATAAGTACATATGGTATATAAGCAAATACAAACCATGTTTTTGTTGAGGGGGAACATTAACAACTAGGAGTATTAGGAACAGTCTCTTGTAGGAAGTTGTATTTGAAGAGATTCTTAGAGTTAAGGATGAAGAATTTGATTTAGTTTTAGGCCATTTAGTGGGCTCTGTTTTTATTTGGAGAGCATATGTTTGTATTTCAGACTGATATATTTAATGTAAGACTTCTTCCCCTCTAAATGTTTCTGACTCTCCTGGACTTTGTGCCTAGACTTCACTTCTCCTAGACCCAACTCCCTTCTCACCTTGGAACACCCTGTTGCCATATGGGCCCTCTTCTCCCATTGGTGTTTTCCTTCCTGGGTCTCCATTTTGGAAAAGGAACCAGATCAGTCATTCTTCATTTCCTTCCCTCTCATCTATTCTGTGCCCCTAGTGTGTACCTCACCACCCCTTTTCTGATCCCCTTTATGTGTTATCTTCTCCCATGAGAATGTAAGCTACTTGCGGGCTTTTCTTTTTGCTTGTATTTATATCTCCAGCACTTAGCACAGTGCCAGGCACACAGTTAGCACTTAATAAATGCTTCTTGTCTATTTAACTTTCAGATGCAGATGTAGAAAGTACAACAGTAGTGCTAATTACATGCAGTTCTGGAGGCCAAGAATTTTTTAGAGTTTACTCTTCTGTAGAATAAATGCATATAAAAATTCACCAGAAAGGGGAAAGGGAGGGTCCTTAGTTGGTGCTGAACAAGATATGATTTCTTTTATATTCTTATAGAGGATGCTAGGTAATTTCTCTGCCCAGAACTAAGCCTGTCATGGGTCCTGCACAGATTCCTCCCTAGTCACCTGCTTTTTCTTATCACCAGCAGGCCTCCAGGCAGGCTTCCTCAAGAAGACAGACTTTCACTGGGGACAGAAAGAAATAAAGGTGACTCAAGCTGAGACAAGGATCAGCCTCAGTAGTGTCAGAGTCCCTTCTTTGCTGTCAGGGTCAAGTGCCTATAGTCTTGCTTCCTTGCTTAGCATTGCTCCCTCAGGTTTATTGATTTTCTGGTGACTGGCGATTTTCTTTCTCTGATATTTGGCCATTTATCTTGCCCTGGTTCTTCTTCTGCAGATGATCCAGTTGCTGAGGGTTCGTAGATACTTTGACCTCCTGCCTTGTTCTCCTCATCTGTGGCTTCACTTTAATAGAAGTTTATTAATTGCCTGTTTTGTAAAGCATTGTTCCTGGTGCTGGGGAAACATTGATAAATACAGCCAACATTCCGCTAGAGTTTGGGTTAAAAGACATGTATGTAAATAAATATGCTATGATGATGAGTTGAGTACAAAGGAGAAGTCTAGACAAAATGCTATGAGAATAAATTTTATTTTCTTTATTTTTAGCATGTACTTTTTACGTGCCATTTATGACCTGCCTCTTGCATTGTTGCCCCCTCCCCACCTTGAACAACAAAAAATTGTAACCTCATAATAAGCATGCATAGTATAGCAAAACAAAGTTTTCCATTGTCTGTGCCTGAAAATGCAGGGCTGAGAAATTTTTAAAAATTCAGAATTTGACAAATATCATGCAACATGAGCACTGCCATGTAAAAAGAGGATTGCACATGAAACAGTGAATCTCTAATACCTGTTTGTTTAGTCCCATTTTCTTTAAAGTACAAAATAACTCTAGTATCTTGGTTCCAAAGCTTTTGGAACCTATCATCTTTTCTCTAGGAATTTTCTTCTATTTTTTTCTGTGCCTTTTTCTTGTAATACTTCATTGGTACTCATCCTTCTTTTCTTTTTTTTTTCTTGCATTACTATTACCACTGTCCTATTCCTTTTACTCCCCCCAAAAACTGCCTTATATGAGTTATTGCTAATCTCTTCACCAGACAGTTAACTGAAGCCTTTGGTTCCATGTACCGTAATCATAATCAGGCAAAAAAAAAATCCACATGGTCTTGGTCATTTAAAAATGTAAGTTGGTTAGGAAAACTGAGGTGAGAGAGATTATTAAAAGGGTGGAGGATGTAGAAGGGAAGACTTGCTTTAGAGAGGGAATGGTACTTGCTCTGGACCCTGTAGAAATCTTGTCCAGTCCTATCTAGTCCGATCTGATGAACATAAAGTACTTACTATATGCCAGGCACTATTTTAAACACTGGGGATACAACAAATAAAAAGAGTCCTTGGCCTTAAGGGGAGACAACACACAGAAAGAAGCAAGAAAGTGTGATTGTGGAAGAGGATCCCAGAGGGTACCAGGCAGAGCGGCAGAGGCAGAGAGGAATAAGTGCAAAAGTCCAGTTTCTGCCCTCTATAAAGAAAGGCATTGGGAGGTTTTGGTACTCCATTCTCTTTGGTACATGGAACCAAAAGCTTGAGTTAACTGTCTGCTGAGAGATTAGCAGTAACTCATGTAACCTGGGAGGAGCATCTTGTTCATTGGCGTTGAAACCAGGCGGAGCTGTAGGTTCAGAGTGGAGGAAGAGGATTCCTATGGGTGGAGATGGGCAGAAGAAGATCCATAGAGTCAAAGCTGTGGTTTTTCTAGAATGGTTATGAGAGTTGGACTACAAGGAAAGCTGAGCACAAAAGAGATGCTTTTGCATTGTGTTGCTGGAAAAGGCTTGAGAGTCCCTTGGACAACAAGGAGACCAAATAACTTAATACTTAAAGAAATTATTTCAGACTATTCAAAGAAAGTCAAATATTGAAGCTAAAGCTTAAATACTTCACAAAATGAGAAGACAGAATCCACTGGAAAAGAGTCTGATATTTGGAAAGACTGAAGGCAAAAGGAGAAGGAGATGGCAGAGAATGAAATGGAAAGATCGTGTCATGGGAGCAAAAAACATAAGCTTGGATAGACTGAGAAAACTGAAGGATAGAAGGACCTGGCATACTATAGACCACTGGGTCATAAAGAGTTGGACATGACTGAACAACAAATGAGATCTAGCGTGATCTTTACTATAGTTTCTAGGTATTTACAATATACTTCTTTTTGGATACATGCAGTATTTTTTCTTTGATGTAGGAATTCTGAATTGGAACTTTTCTTTTTGGAGTTCCTTTTAAGAGGTGATTGGTGAACCCTTTCTATCTTCACTTTGCGCTCTGGTTCTATAAGATAGGGGCAACTTGATTTGTGATTTCTTAAAATACAGTATTCAAACTTGTTTTTTAAATCATGGATTTCAGGGAGTTAAGTGATTCTTAAATTATCTTTCCTGGGCCTGCTTTTCAGATTAGTTAGCTTATATATTTTTCTATTTGTTGAGTTTTTAATTTGTTGTACTATTTCTTGCTGCCTGATGGAGTTATTGATATCTATTTGGTCTATTTTGGTTTTTAAGATTCCATTTCTCCAGTAAGGTTTACCACTTTTTCTTCAAGCCTACTTCTTTTTCTCTACCGCCTTTATTTTATTTTTATCTCTTATTTTATTTCTCTAAGTATTCCATTTAGTCTTTGTAACAGATTTTTTTCTCCTTTGAATTTCTGCTTGCAGTTTTCAGGAATTAGATTTGCAGTAATTTTTGTTAATGGTCAGCATTTTCTTTGATTTATTCATCTATTCACCTTTCACCCCTGAATTGGGATTTTGTTCCAGGGATAAGTTCTACTTCCTGCTGGTTTTTTGTTTTGTTTGATTTTTTTGGAGGTTGGTCAGCCTTCTTGATCTTTTTGTGAGTTCCTTGCGTTCCTGTTATCGCCTCCACCTACAAGGGTTTGGCCTCTCTGGATCTTTGAAGTCAAGACTCAAGCTCTTCAAGATCCTTTCTGTTGTCTCAGAACACAGTGCCAGGTCTGCTGATCTACTTGGGCACAAGGTATCCTAGCATGAGCCCTTTAGTACCACCCTGGTTGTTATTAGACTGGTTCCTAGCACCACTGCCTAAGACTTCTAAGGTCTCCATGTTGAGACTTTCTGACCACCCTTGGGTTTTCTTAGGGTCGTCCTTCACTCTTGCTGCCTTTGGAGATAGAGCGTCATAGGCTACATATATGCCTTTTTGCTAAATTCTGGCACCAGCTTTTCTGGGGAGGGAACTTTCCTCTTGTGGCTCATTTGTTGGCTGACCTCTTAGGCAGTTTTAGTGTAGAAAATGTCCCAGTACTTTCTGATTGGATTTCTTGGTCATTATTCAGCCTAGCAAATTTCAGGAATTTTCTAAAGAGGGTATACAAAGCTGAATGTTTGAGTGCAGATGGCCACAAGTTTCATCTTAATTAATGTTTGTTCCAGTTTGTAATAAATGTTTGCCCTTGGACTGCCTCAATCATAAATCTGTGCTTTAGGATGCATAGTGCCTGGGGTGAAAGCTTGCTATAACCTTGGCAGTTAGAAATACTAAATCCTTGAACTTCAAACTTCTATGACAGACTTGATAGGACAAAGGCCTATTAGTGGATTTAAAAAATTTATATTAGATATTCTTTATTAGCTATTGTTTAGATTGGTGCAACATATGTTATTTTGGTCACATCGCAAACCTCTACTGTTCTTCTTTTCCGATGGTCTGACTGTGGCATAGAGGCGACCTTAGATTAAGTCAGTGGAACATAAGGTCCAACAGATCCTACCAAGAGATTCAGGTAGGGACCTGGTGATGGATGATCTGTAGTGCAAGAAAAGGTTCATTATCTGAATGCTGGCTATTAGATGATGAATTATTTTAGGCTAAGCATTTCATGAAGACTCTGCGGTCCTGGAGGGATTGTGATCTCTGTTAAACCATCAGGGGCCAGAGCTTTCATTCCTGGGAGAACTCCTTACTGGAGGCAGATTGCAAGGCATCTCTCAGTCTTAGAATTGCCTGAGGCTAAAATTAGAGAGGTTAAATGTCCAACTGTCAGAGGCAGGATCTGAACCAGGTAGCTTCCCTGCTTTCTCTTTCCATATTAATGAAATAATGACTCCTTAAAAGATTATCTTAACATTTTGCATATGTGAATATGGGACAGGCAGGTGGCACAGTGGATAGAGTGCTGGATCTAGAGTCAGGAAGACTTGAGTTCAAATTGGGTCTCTGATACTTGTTAGCTGTACAAGTTACTTAAGCCTGTTTGCCTCAGTTTCCTCATCTGTAAAGTTAGTTGGAGAAGAAAATGACAAAGCACACCAGTTAGTGCTGAGAAAACTCCAAATGAGGTCACAAAAAAACCCTTAAAAAAGAGTAAAAGTCGAAGTCTAAGAAGCCACTGTTGGCACAAGCAGACTTCTGGCACTTCCAGGTAGGCTTCCAGGGCTTTGTGGACAGGACTCCAGAGGTTTGGTTGACCTCTGTTAACTGAAACTGCAGAAAACAAAAGCACACATCAAAGGGTCCTACTATGTTTGCTTACATATATATTATCAGTTTAGACAATACAACAGAGTAGAAAGAATGCTAGATTTGGATTCAGGACACTTGGGGTCTTGTCAAGAGATCATGGGTCTAAGCCTTAGCTGTTCTTCAGTCTAATGTTCTTATTTTATTGATGAGAAACTAAAGTCCACAGAGGCTAATTAATTAACCCATGCTCCCAGAGGCAGCAAGTGACAGACTGAGATCTGAGCCGAGGACCTTTGTCTCCACATCCAGCATCTTTCTTCTTCACTTTTGTATCTCCCTGCCTGGAATGCTCTCCCTCTATCACCTTCTTCATAGAGTCCCTCCCTCAAGCACGACTTTCTGAAGTGAGCTCCCTCCCAAACTATCCCATGTGTTTATTTGTGTTGATTTGCTTTATACTTCAGATATCTATATATGATGTTGTCATCCCTTATAGAATATAAACTCCATGTGAGTAGGGATTTTTGCATTCTTTGCATTACATTTCCAATACATAGTGCCTGGCATGTAGCAGGAAAGGAAGCAAGCATTTATTTTATGTCTACTATGTGTCAAGCACTTTCCAAATATTCTCAACTGTAGGAATATAGTTAGGGATAGTCTGGATTTCTAAGGTTAGTTGAAGGAAGGGAATTTTGAGAGAAGCCCTGGGAAAGGATTCTGGGTAGAAAGGAATTGTGGGTCTACAACTGGAAATAACTGAATTTTGACCAAACTGGAGGGAGGTTTTGTCTCTGTGTATAATTCCTATCAAGCTGAAGGAAGAGTTTTGTTCTGAGAGATTCTCCCTGGAAAGTCAAGATTTTCGTGGAGAAAATCTTTGACATCCAGGTAGAGGGTTTGCTTGGAGGAAACTAATTTCCCTGAGACCAGTCTTCATCTGGCAGTGATCCATCTGGCTAGAATTCCTATTGGCTAAGTTAATTCAAAGCTTTCCACCTATAACTTTGAGTTACTTAGTATAGCAGAGACAAAACTTCCCTCCAGGTTGGTCAAAATCCAAGAAGGAAGTGAAATTCACTTATTTCCAGTTGTAGACCCACAATTACTTTCTACTCAGAGTCCTTTCCCAGGGCTTTTCCCAAAATTCCCTTCCTTCAACTAACCCTAGAAATCCAGACTATTCCTAACTATATTCCTACACAACAACTCTGGGAAGTAGGAGCTATTTCCCCCATTTTATAGATGTTGAAACTGAGGCAAAAAGAGGTTAAATGATTTGCCCAGGGTCACACAGCTAGTAAGTGTTTAAGGCTAGATTTGAACTAAGGTTTTCCTGCTTCCCTCTAACACAGTAGGTAGTTAAATCGTGGTTGGATGATTATTTACCTTTATGAACTTGGATAGATCATTTGCCTTCTTTATGCTTCAGACAAATCCATAGAGTTTATTAAGCCATAGTTGTGTCTACACTGGTAGAACTAGGACAGCGTAGATCTAGAACTAAAAGGAACATTAGAAGGCATCCAAGGATAGCCCCTTGCCTTTGCCCATTTTACAGATAAAGAAACTGAGACCTGGAGAGGCTCAGTAATTTGGCCAATATCACACATGGACTAGCCATTAGAAGTGTAGTTTGAACTCAAGTCCTCTGACTTGAGTCAGGGTTTTCCCCCAGCATGTTCCATACAATGGAAACAATGAATTATGTATTTTTCCAAAATGTGTGTTGGCTGTGGACCGGAATAGGGAATTTGCCAGGGTCCCTGTTAGGTATAATATATCTTATTCCTTGAGATGCCCATTTACCTGTGGCTTTCCAAAAGCTTTTAATAGTTTCTATTACCATTTTATTCTAAAGATTTTTAAAAAATGCTTTGACCTAGATTTATTCTAGCTTTCTGCTACCAGCTAAGGAAGCAGGAAGGCAGATTGAGATTTACATTTTTATTATTGATTACTCTAACAAGAAATTTCCAATTACTTCCATTGTTTTTCAGCATTTCCTCTCCTTTCTAATCAAACTTTATTTTTTATATTCCTGTCATTTTTCCCACAGACTTCTGAAGCTTTCTGCTTCCTACCTGAATAGGGAATTTATTTTCCCCTGCAGGCTTTTTTTCTGCTTAGCTAGAGTTATAGGAGACAACTTTGAACTGGGTATTTTTATTAGCCCCCTTTGAAAATGGGTTGACACTGTGGCCCATTAATCTAAGGCCTACAATGAAGATTTGTGGGTAGTAAAGTTCTGAATTTTTAAAATCATATCACCAAGAAGCCATGAGGACAGAGTGGATGGAGCACTAGGCTTTGTGGGGAAGAGCTGGGTTTGAGCTCATCTTGGCTCAGACTCTTCACTCTGGGAACCAACCTGAGGAAAGCACTTAGCATTTTCCAGCCTTATTTTTTTCATCTGTAAAATGGGAATCATAATACTGGTAGTATTTACCTCACCGAGAGGCTATGAAGATCTAAGAAGATGAGATATATTAAGTGCTTTGCAAACTTTAAAGTGCTAAACAAATATTTATTAACATGGTTGGACACACACCTGGAAGAATCTTAGAGTTGAAAATCAACTTAGAGACCCTCTAAGGTCTTTAAATTAGTGTAGAGGCCATTTAACTTCCTATTACTGCAGGAATCCCTACTACAATGTCCCTGACAGATGGTCAATCCAGACTTTGCTTGAATGCTTTTGGTGTCATTAGCAGACCAGGCACCTAAACTATTCAGTTTTTGAATAGTTCTAATTCAGTCGATCAACAAACATTTGTATTAAGATAACTAGATACTTTAGTAGGTAAAATGCTGGACTTGGTGTCAGAGAGATCTAGGCTGAAGTCCAGCCTCAGACACTCTCTAGTTGTGTGACCCTGGGTAAGTCACTTAAACTGTCTGCCTCAGTTTCCTCAACTGTGAATTGGGATAATAACAGCATCTACCTCTCAGGGTTGTGGTGAAGGTAAAATAAAATGGTTTTTGTAAAGCCCTTGCAAACCTTAAAGTTCATATGAAATTTTGCTATTGTTATCACCATCATCAAGCAACTACTATTTTGGGCGCTGTGCTAATTACTAGGAATACAAAGACAAAAATGAAATAGTCCCTCTTCTCAGGGAGTTGATGTTCTGTTGGAGAGGACAATATGTACACATTTAAATATGTCCAGGAAAAAAGGAAGTATAATTTTGGGGGAGGGGGGAGAGGGGAGGATGCTAGGCTAGTAGCTGGGTGTCAGGAAAGACTTTATGAAGAAGAAAGCTGTTTGCCTCAGTTTCCCCATCTGAAAATGAGGATAATAGTTCCTCCTTGTTGGGAGGATCAAATGAGATAATATTTTATGTAGAGCTTGAAGCAGAATCTTTAAGAGGCTTAGTTGTCTGGAAATGTATTGAATCAATCTTGTGTCATTTCCATGGGACAGATGTTCATCAAATATTTGCAGACAATGTCCCACTCTGACTCTTCTCCAAAATCTTCTGTTCTCCATGTTAAGTACACTCATTCTCTTCCACCATTGCTTCTATGATATGGTTCTAAGTTTTGTGCTTTCCTTTCTGATAAATTTTAGTTAAATAGTATTTCTCTTAGCATATGATAATTAGTAAAACTAAACCCAATACTTTGACCTAGCACAGAGTACATTTTCTGGATACCATATTTCTTCAAACACTTCACAATAATTTTTGGAGGCAGTCCTATTACATTATTGGCTAGATTTGAATTCCAAAGATAAACACTTAATCTTCTGTATTCACTCAATTGATTAACATATTTATTGAGCTCCTAACCTGTGCAAGGCACTGAGCTGAAACCTTTTGAGGATAAAAACGAAATCTAGGACATAGTGTATACCTTCCAGAAGTTTAAAATCTAGGTAGGGGAATAAGACAGTGTGTTTTGTAATAATAGGTAATAGGTAATAATGCAGGGGATAATAATAAAAATGTAATAATAATGCAGGGATAGTGTAGGATCAGAGGCTATTCAGAGGGTGGGAGGATTTGTATTAGGAGGGTAATCAGAGAGGGTCAGTTACAGATGCCACCATTTTAAGGACATTTATAGTCTGGAGATCCTTTTGAGCAGAAATGTTGGGAAATGTTTGTCAAAAGAAATAAAATATGACATAATATAGATAATCTTAATGTGTGATTTTCTAAGTCAATATGCATCTTCAGGGACAAGTTTCCATTTGTTTTTTACACCCCTGATCCAGAGGAAGAAGGTAGAATGGTGAGATTAAGCCATCTACATAATATATAAATATGAATTGAATATAAAATGAAAGAGGTGGAAACATATGGCCCAGAGAAGACTATGTTTTTCAAGACTGGGATGGGGGTGATGGAGCAAGGTAAAACATTTAAAGTGATCCCATAAAGAAGAAGGTTGATTGTCATGAGCATTAGAAGTTACCCCAAGGCCCAGCATTAGTTCTAGAACTCTTAGAAGGAGAAGAAGATGAGTTCTGAGTCTTAAGATGTTAGTCCAAATGTGGGTGGGGAGAGTGAACCCAGAGCCTAGGTGCCACAAGAGGGAATTCTCTGTCCATTTTTAGGGCCCATCAGGAGGATGAAGAGGCAGTGAATGAAAGAATAAAGTGGGAGGTAGGAGGATCACCAGGAAAATACACTTTCATATGTGGAAGCCAAGGAAGGTAGTTTTTTTTTAATTTTATTTTTTAGAAAAAAAGTGTTTTGTAGTTGTTTTCATATAATTGCTGTGTTTGTTTTGGTAGGTATATTCCTAAGTATTTTATATTGTCCAGGGTGATTTTAAATGGTGTTTCTCTCTCTAACTCTTGCTGCTGTGATGTGTTGGAAATATATAGAAATGCTGATGATTTATGTGCGTTGATTTTGTATCCTGCCACTTTGCTAAAGTTGTTGATTATTTCTACAAGCTTCTTAGTTGATTCTCTAAGATTTTTTAAGTAGACCATCATATCATCTGCAAAGAGTGATAGCTTAGTCTCTTCATTGCCTATTTTAATACCTTCAATTTCTTTTTCTTCTCTAACTGCGACTGCTAGTGTTTCTAATACAATGTTAAATAATAGAGGTGATAATGGGCATCCTTGTTTCACTCCTGATCTTATTGGGAAGGCTTCTAATTTATCCCCATGTCCTATGATGCTTGTTGGTGGGTTTAAATATATACTGTTTATTATTTTTAGGAAAGGTGTCGCTATTCCTATTTTCTAGTGTTTTCAATAGGAATGGGTGTTGCATTTTGTCAAAGGCTTTTTCAGCATCTATTGAGATAATCATGTGGTTTTTGTTGGTTTGCTTGTTGATGTGGTAAATTATGTGGATGGTTTTCCTAATGTTGAACCATCCTTGCATTCCTGGTATAAATCCCACCTGATCATGATGTATAACCCTCATGATCACTTTTTAGAGTCCTCTTGCTAGTATTCTATTTAAGATTTTTGCATCTATGTTCATTAGGGACATTGGTCTATAGTTTTCTTTCACTTTTTTTGGTCTGCCTGGTTTTGGAATCAGTAACATATTAGTGTCATAAAAGGAATTTCGTAGAACTCCTTCTTTGCTAATTATATCAAATAATTTTTAAAGTATTGGGATTAGTTTTTCTTTGAATGTTTGATAGAATTCACTTGTGAATCCATTAGGCCCTGGTGATTTTTTCTTAAGGAGTTCTTTGATGGCTTGTTTAATTTCTTTTTCTGATATTCGATATTTAAGTATTCTATTTCTTCTGCTGTTAATCTAGGCAATTTATATTTTTGTAAATATTCATCCATATCACCTAGATTGCTATATTTATTGCCATATATAATTGGGCAAAATATTTTTTAGTAATTGCCTTAATTTCCTCTTCATTAGAGGTGAGGTCTTCCTTTTCATTTTTGATACTGTTAATTTGGTTTTCTTCTTTCCTTTTTTTTAAAAATTAGGTTTATCAGTACTTTGTGTATTTTATCTGTTTTTTTCAAAATACCAGATTCTAGTCTTATTTATTAATTCAATAGTTCTTTTACTTTAGATTTTATTCATTTCTCCTTTGATTTTTAGTATTTCTAATTTAATTTTCATCTGGGGATTTTTAATTTGTTTGCTTTCTAGTTGTTTAAGTTGTATGCCCAATTCATTAACCTCTGTTCTCCCTAATTAGTTAAGATATGCACTTAATGATATAAATTTTCCCCTTACAACTGTTTTGCCTGCATCTCATAGGTTTTGGTAAGAAGTTTATCATTGTCATTGTCTTCAATGAAATTACTAATTGTTTCTATGATTTGTTCTTTCACTAAATTATTTTGGAGAATCATATTTTTTAATTTCCAATTAGTTTTTGGTTTGCCTCTCCATGTATCCTTGCTAATAACTCTTTCTATAGCATTGTGATCTTTATTTATTATTTCTGTTTTTTTACATTTGTTTGCCATATTTCTATGCCCTAGTACATGGTCAATCTTTGTGAATGTTCCATGTGCTGCTGAAAAGAATGTGTATTCCTTTTTGTCCCTATTTATTTTTCTCCATATATCTATTAACTCTAATTTTTCTAGGATTTCATTCACCTCTATTATCTCTTTCTTATTTATTTTTTGGTTTGATTTATCTAGATTTGATAGGGGAAGGTTGAGGTCACCCACTAGTATAGTTTTACTATCTATTTCATCCTTGAGCTCCACTAACTTCTCCTTTAGAAATCTGTATGCTATACCATCTGGTGCATACATGTTGAGTACTGATATTTCTTCATTGTTTATAAAAAAGATTTTGCTCCATCCTTTCATTTTACTCTATGTATGTCTTTCTATCTCATGTGTGTTTCTTGTAGACAACATATGGTAGGATTTTGGTTTCTAATCCGCTCTGCTTTTTGCTTCTGTTTTATGGGCGAGTTCATTCCATTCACATTCGGGGTTATAATTATCATTTGTGTATTCCCAGATATTTTGATTCTTTCTCCTTGTCCTGCTCCCCTTCCTTCTTTTACTATTTCCTTCTATACCAGTGTTTTGTTTTTAATCATTTTCCCTGAATCCCCCATCCCCTTATTGTACTTCCCTTCCTCCCCTCCCTATTCTTATTCCCTTCTTATTCTTCCTTAGGGTCTTTTTAATCTCCCCCCACCTTCTCCCTCCCTAGTGTTGCTTCCCTCTCCCCCCAGTCCTTTGGTTACCCTTCTACTTCTCTATAGGGTGTGAATCAATTCTCTGCCCCAATGGTTCTGATTATTCTTCCCTCTTTAAGTTAATTTCAGAGCACTTAAGTATTAAGTATTTCCTCTTTCCAACCTCTTTAACCTTCCAGTGTATTGATCTTCTCCCTTGTTTGCCCCATGCACTTCTTTATGGAATATAAATTTACTCCATTTTGTCTGTTTTCACATTTTTCTTAATATTATCTCCTTTCCCCCTCTAGTTTTATATATATTTATACATACATACATATATATACACATATGTATCTTGACATTTCATCCTATATAGTTTGTCACTGTTCACTCTAAATAAACATCTTCTAGTTACCCTGTTGATAATAACAAATTTTAATATTTACCAATATCTTCTTTTCTTATAGGGATATAAGTCAATTGAACTTATTGGGTCCCTTAAAGAAAAGTTTTTTTGTGTTTTTTTTTCCCCTGCTCACTTAATTACCTTATGGTGATTCTCTTGAGTTCTGTGTTTGGGCAGCAAATTCTGTTTAAGTCTGGTTTTTTCTTTATGAGTACTTGAAAGTCTTCAATTTTATTGAATGACCATACTTTCCCCTGCAAAAATACAGTCAGTTTTGCTGGATAGTTGATTCTTGGTTGTAGACCTAGTTCTCTTGCTTTCTGGAATATTGTATTCCATGCCTTCCAGTCCTTTAATGTAGATGCAGCCAGATCCTATGTTATCCTAACTGTGGTTCCCTGGTATCTCAATGTCTGCTTCTTAGCAGCTTGTAATATTTTTTCCTTGGTCTGGTAGTTTTTGTATTTGGCTATAATATTCCTGAAAGTTGTCAGTTCTGGATTAAATGTAGGAGGTGATCTGTGGATTCTTTCACTTTCTACTTTCCCCCCCTTGTTCGAGAATGTCAGGGCAGTTTTCTTGGATAATTTCCTGTAGGATGATGTCCAAACTTTTTATTTTTTAATGATGTTCTGGTAGACCAATAATTCTTAAATTGTATCTTCAAGATCTGTTCTCCAGATCTTTTGATGTATCCATGAGGTATTTCATATTCTCCTCAAATTTTTCATTTTTTAAATTTTGTTTTATATATTCTTGGTGCCTTGTGAAGTCATTTGCTTCTAGTTTCTAGTTGTTGAGTTCTATTTTTTAAAGTCTGAATTTCATCCCTGGCTTTTTGGTCATCTT
Source organism: Gracilinanus agilis (assembly GCF_016433145.1). NCBI lineage: Eukaryota > Metazoa > Chordata > Mammalia > Didelphimorphia > Didelphidae > Gracilinanus > Gracilinanus agilis. The sequence goes on from NC_058135.1 coordinate 130,214,529, forward strand.
TCTCCTTCTTGTCTGATTTTCTTTGTAGATCATCTTATGCCTTTGCTTAGTTTTCGAGCTGGTCAATTTTAGCTTTTAGGACTATTTTCTGGTTTTAGTTCATATATTTCCTTTTTCAAATTTTCTTCAGCCTCTCTTGATTGCTTTCTGAGTTCCTGAAGTTCTTGAGTTAATTGAATTTTGAGATCTTCCAAAGCCTGTGTCCAATTTGTTAGAGCTTCCTGATCTTCTATTTCATTTGCTCTCTTTTTGCTTCCTTGAAAGAAGCTATCAATTGTAATTTCTTTTCTCTTTTTCTGTTGTTTACTCATATTTTTCTTTTCTGTTCTGCTAGTTTAATCAGATGGATTTAATGAGGGAGAGAAAGATCTTCCCTTACTGGGCAATGGAAGTTTGTAGTTAGTTCTCTGTAGTCTATGGGGGAGGGGTGTTGGAGTTTCCCTGCCCTTTGAAGACTTCTTGTTTGTCCAATTGATGGGATTACATCTAGATTAGCCAGTATTGCTTAATGTGCCCTGAGGGTAAAACCTCAAGAGAGGAGAAAAAAATTTGTGGGTACATGATAGAGTGCTTTCACTGAGTTGTCCAGCAGTAGGGCCCCTCTGCTCTGTCTTGCTGTTAAACCTTGTTTTCTTTGCTCTCAAAGCCCTTTGTTCTCTATCTTGGTGTGGTAAAGGCTGTAGGGCTGAAGTTTTGCTGTATCTAAGCAACAGTCTTCCAAGCCTTTTTGCTATGTTTCTCTGGATTTCTCCTCTAGCCACCTCCCTGGTGCCTGTGTTTGACTCCCTCAGTCCGATGCCAGCAAGGCCTTCTCTCTGTGCTGGTTTGCCTGCCCTCCAAGAGATTTCAGGGGCTACTGGAAACTCCACACAGCCCATGGGGGAGGGGTCCTGGGATTCCCTTTCTATACCCTCAGACCCAACATTTCAAGAATTCAATCCTTTTTCTTGGCATACCTCTTGAGCTGTCCATCAGTAGGATCCCCCCCTGTTCTGTCCTCTTAGATTTGGTCCTCTTTCTTCTCCAAGCACATTGTTTTCTATCTTGGTATGGAAAGGGTGTGGAGGTTTTAAGTTTTGCTCCATCTAAACTGCCATCTTCCTAGAATAAGGTAGGTAGTTTTAAAGAGTGATGAATACCACCAAATGTTGGAGAATATTGTTGATCTGACTGAATAGATTGATTGATCACATCATTTCCTGACCAAGGAGACTAACCAAGGTTTTTGTGGAAGAGAAATAAATAACCCATTTGCTCCACTTCAAATAGTCTGGGTAATTGAGAGTTAACTTTAGCATGTAATTTAGAGGAGAAAAGAGTGAACTTGCATAAACAATATATTTTACAATCTCAGTTTCTGAATGTCTCATTTGTATTGTCTACCAGAAAAATATTTTCAATTAAAAAAACATGAGAGCAAAATGAGATTGTTAGCATACCTAGTTCTGCCAAGGGTAGAGTTTCTTAGAACTGGAGACAGAGGCAGCCTTAGGGACACACTCTTAGACCGAAACTTAATTAGCCTAGTCTGGTGCTGAAATTCATCCTTGGCAGTCTCCTTAAGCTTTTTGACCAACTGAGGATAGAATTATATTTCTTTCCTGCCTTTACCATATTAACACTTTTTTGGGAGGTCCAGACCTGTGATATTGATCAGTGATCAGTGTGGGGAACTCTAAATGGGGAAATTTCTTCTGATACATATTACTGGTTACCCTGTAATGCATCAGTGTTAAGCTAGTTCTCCAGTTCAATATTAGAAAAACAATCAATATAATTAATCATAATATAAACAAAAACATCCAAATCCACATAGTTTTCTTGATAGCTATAGAAAAAAGCCTACAATGAAGTTCAATATTAATTTTTACTGGAAAAAAACCAACAAAGTAAAGATATAGAGGAAATTTTTTTTAAATCATGAAAAGTATTTATCTAAAGCCCCAGAAAGCATAAAGTGGAATACACTAGAACCTTTCTACCCACTATTATTTGATATAATTCTAGAAATGTAAGTAATAACAATAAGACAAGAAAAGAAGTTGATTGTTTAAAGATATGTAAAGAAGAGATAAAACTATTCTTTTTTTACTCATTATAGAATAGTTTACTTAGAAAATCCTAGGGAATCAGCAAAGATATGAATTGAGATGTAACTTCAGCCAACTTGTAAGCTACAAAATAAACCCTCAAACATCAACACCATTTTCATATATTAAAATTAAAAAATGCAAGAGGCAATAATAGAAAGGAAAATCTTCACTACCAAATGCAAAAACATTTGAAGATTGAGCTACCAGAGATATACAAAATACCTATAGTCTTCTATCCCTAAAATGAGTTCTTTGTAATGTTACTAGGAGAAAACTCAAAATGGTTAGACTAGACATGTAGTCATAGTATAGTCCATAGCCCAGTCCTCACTAAATGTTTTCCTACAACTTAAACAAGTGGGTCTAACTTCTCCTCATTTTCTGCAGATAAGCACAAATTGAGTCTATGAGGCTTCTCTCTACATCAAGGGTTCTTTTTTTTAATTAAATTTTTATTTGTTTTTGGTTAACAAAAATTTGCCTCCTTTCCCTTCTCATCTATTTTCTTCTCCCCCTTCCTTTATTGAGAAAGGAAGAAAAACAAAACCCTGGTCACAAACGCATATTTTCAAACAAAATAAATTCCCAATCAGCTATGTAAAAAATGAAGTTTCTATTCATATTTTGAGTCCTTTACCTCTGTCAAGAAAGAACATTTCATCATGAGTTTTCTGCAATTGTAGTTGGCCACTTAAATCACCAGAATTCTAAAGTCTTTTAAAAATCATTTGTTTTTACACTAATGCTATTGTATGAATTATTCTTCTGGTTTTGTTCACTTCCATTTGCATCAACTCATAAAGTCTTTCTAGGTTTCTCTGAAACAATCCCCTTCATAATTTCTTATTGTAAATAGTACTTATGCATCATTTCCTCAATCTCTGGGCTTTTCTTCAGTTTGCAATTCTTTGCTACCATTAAAAGAGTTAATTGTTCAGTGATTTGTGAGAGTCTCATTTTGACCCCAAATTGAACATGAACTAAGTGACTAGTGATGTTAGGTCTGCTGCCTGCAAAAGGAAACTAAAGATTAGTGGAAATAAAGATGTAATGTTTTTTCCCCATCTAAGTTCAAGGGCCTCCAAAATCTATCCATAGATCTCTTCCATGGATCCCAAGTTAGGAACCCCTGTACTACAGGCACACAAACAAACTGGATAGCTCATCTTGTGTTCTGCCCAAGTGATCAAAACCTCAGGAACAGCTACCCTTACATAGATAGAAAGGCAGCATGGGGCTCTCAGACAACTTTGCCAGGAAGATTTCATGGACTCTTTCCATCTATCTTTCTATCTATCCTATCTTTATATCTTATGAAGAATAGACAAATAGCATGCAAGACTGGTCTTCAGTTCACTAGCAAAGAGTAATTATTTCTTCAGCCTTGCTCTATTCTGTTCCAAGGCAGAAGAGTGGTAAGGCCTAGGCAATGGAGGTCAAGGGACTTGCTCAGGGTCACAAAAGTTGGAAGTGTTTGAGGTCAGATTTGAATTCAGGATCTCCCATCTCTGGGCCTGACTCTCAATCCACTGAGCCACCTAGCTGCCCCCTCTATTCTGTTTTTTTGGAAGTTTCCCTTGTTGTCAATAAAGTTGGGGTGATCTCTAATCTTTGGTTATAAGGAGGGGTTGAAGGTGATTGAGGTGATAGGAGAGGAATGAAAGGGATGGCTGAGATTAGGGAAGGAATGGACAAGGTGGTAAATTGAATGGTAAGGGAAATAGGTAGGGTTTTCAGGAGAGGCAACTTAAATGGGCTAGATCCTCAGGCTAGAGACAGAAGATACTGGGGGGAATAGGCTGATCCCTTCCAGGCAGGAAAAGTATCTCTATAGACACAAGGAGTTGGGCCAGTCACAAAATGGTTTAAATCTGCCTTGAGGGCTTTTCTTGTCAGTTTCTTAAGTCCCTTGAGGGAGGAGTCGAAGGGCTCCTCCCTGTCTGTGAAATTGATGGGTTCAGGAGTATGGGTGAAGGACTTCCTCCCAATATGGATGCCTCCAGTTCCCTCAAGAAATAAAAGAAATAACCCTTCCCCTCTTCAATCCTTGCCTAATCTTCCACACAATGATTCACCAGAGGGTTTGAGTAGGTAACAAAGGGATTTATTATTATTCAGGGTTAGTCAGAAGGTGAGAAGGGTCTGGGCTTTTCTGATAGCCTCTAGGGAGAAACTCAAGATAGGGAAGGGTCACAAGAGTGGGTTGGACTGAGAGAGAGCCTGCTCTCCCAGCCAGGAAAGATTTGACTGCCTTTAAAGTAAAGTGTATATTAAATCAATAAAATAAGAGATTTGATTCAAGGATGTCCTACTTGCCTATAGGGAAACTAAACCCACAAAGTCTAATCACTAAAATCCAAAAGCCACCCTTCCTCCCAGAGCCCACAGAGAAAACACAGGAAAGGTAACAAGGGGATAATATAGAGAGGTCAGGGAGAGATCCACAGAAATTAGCTAGCTTCAAATTGTCCAGAGACAAAAGCACAGGCCAAAAGCAAAGCTGAAACCAAAGGCAGAGCTTCAGTTGGACCTTCCTCTCTCTTTAAGCCTTGGGTTCCAACTGAACTTCTGTCAGGATTCTAAGGCTTATAACTGCCAGAAGTTTTCAGTTAACTTTTGCAAGGGTAAAAGCTTTTATTGCATCTTTGCATTACACCCTTCTCAGTATGTTTTTGTGTCTCTTTTACCAATTGGTCTATTGTGTTTTTTAAGGTATTCAATTTTTTTTGTGTGTCTCCTTTACCAAGTTGTTGACTCTGTTTTCATGATTTTTCTGTAACACTGTCATTTTCCCTCCAATTTTTCTTCTCTCTTATTTGTAAAATCCTTTTTGAATACCTCCATTAATTCTTTTTGGTCTGGTTTGATTTCTTTTTTGAAATTTATTTATTTAATTAAGTTAAAATATTTCCCCATGTTTACATGATTCATGTTCTTTCCCTCCTCTCCTCCCTCCCTGCTCCTGGAGCCAATTCCACTGGATTTTACATGTATCATTGTTCAAAACCCATTTCCATATTATTAATATTTTCAATAGAGTATTCATTTAAAGTCTATATCCCAAATCATATCCCCATCAAACCATGTGATCAATCATATGTTTTTCTTCTGCTTTCTACTCCCACAGTTCTTTCTCTGGATGTGGACAACATTCTTTCTTGTAAGTCCCTTAGAACATTAATTCTTTTTTGGATTTGAAAGCAATTCATATTTTCTTTGCTTTGGTTGCAGCAATATTGACTTTGTTGTCTTCTTTTGAATTTGTATTGTGGTCTTTTCTGACACCGAAATAACTTTCTGTTGAGTTCCTTTTTTTTCAGTTTGCTGATTTTCAAGATGTTTTCTTTCTTTTTTTTTTAATTTAAAAAAACTAATGAAGTTGGGCTTTGTGACTTGGTGAAAGGAGCACTGTTCCAAGATTCTCATTCTTGGTATAGCTGTCTTCAGGGCTAGTTCTGGAGATCTAAAAGTTTTTAGTTTTTCCAAGGTGGTATGATCTAAGGAGAGGTGTTTTTAATAACTCCCAGCCTATGTTCTGATCCGTGAGTAATCTCAAACACTCTTTTCTATCTTGCAATTATGACCAGGGCCCCCTGCTTCCCTATGGCTGTAAGCACTGCTGTAAGCTAGTGCTCCTCCTCACCCTTAGACTATGATCCAAGACTATGATCTGGATCTATGTATGGGCAATGTGATAAGAGTCTTGTACCCAGAGCCAGCAAAGGAACCCCAATCCCACTCACCTTCTGTAGTGGAGAGCTCTGGAGGCTTTTGCTGCTGATTCAGCTGCCCCCAAGGCCTGTTCCTGAGGTGGGATCTATCTTGGGGTGCTGCTTTGCAACCCACTTCTACCCATGGTGTAATATAACTTTCATACAGGCCTTCTTAGTTGTTTGGGCTGAAAAAAATCACTTCACCCTGCCTTTTTGTGGATTATGCTGCTCCAGAATTCCAAACTACATCATAGTTTTTTGGAGGGGTATTTGGGTACAGATAAAATGGGTCTGTGTGCCTTCTCTGCCATCTTGGCACAAAGCTACTTGGCACATTGTATTGTGACAAGCGTATCCTGGGAAGCAAGGCAAGAAAAAATTTATAGGCACCATAACATTAACCACCTAGACACTGGTACTTACCACATAAAAGAGTTTGCAGGTCACAAGATTTATAGATCAACCTTAGTGATCACCTGGTTCAATCACCTCACTTGATAGATGGCATTTTGGTTTATAGTAGAAAGATTTTCCTAGGATTTTTAGGATTTGAGTTTGGATCTTGCCAATGATATTACTGTGCTGTGAACAAATCATCATTTCTTTGAGTTTCAGTTTCCATATCTGTAAAATGGATATAAAAACATCTATGGTACCTAGGTTGTAGAGATACACACTTTAGCTACTATTATCCAATGACAAACAATAATATATTGAGGCTATTGACTAGTGAAATTTAAACCAATAACCTCTCACAGAGGGGTATCAACTACTGATGCTCCATTGGGTTTTACCCTCCTTTTATTTTTAAAAATGTACTTTCATTTCTTTTGTGTTCCTATGTCCTCAGCACCTGCTTCCTTCCCAGATGAGGTTTCTTTTGAGTGTCTGAAATCTTATCATTTATCTTTTCTCTAGCAACCACCTGTGCTTCTTCCTAATTTCAGGAGAAGAAGAATGATTTATCAAGAAGGAAAAAAATCCCAAAATTTTGAGTTAGGAGACATCTGGGTTCAGCCTCCTGCTCTTGCTAGCTATGCGACAATGGGCAAGTCATTAATATCTCTGAGCCTCATCTGTAAATTGGAGATAAAACACTGTAACATCTGCCTTATAGGGTAGTTGTCAGGATTGGATGAAATGATGTATGTAAATCACTATGTAAATTTAAAATCTTATATGGATGTCAGTCATCCTATTTTTCTAGGGGAACTGTGGCTTCTACTTGTATAACAGGTTGTTCTTGTAAGGTTATGTCTGACTCTTCATGAATCCATTTGGGGTTTTCTTGGCAGTGATATTGGAGTGGTTTAATATTTCCTTCTCCAGATCATTTTACAGATGAGGAAATTTAAGCGAACAGTTAAGTAATTTACTCAGGGTCACACAGCTAGGAAGTGTCAGATTTAATCTCAGGAAGATGAGTCTTCCTGATTCTAGGCCTGGTGCTCTTCCCTCAGTGGTGCCAGTTAGCTACCTCCATGTTACAGATAAGTGTGTCATAGATGGTTCATATCTATCACACATATTGTTCTGCCTGTGAACTGAGGGAGGAGGGGGGTCAGGTGAGGATATTTTCCCTCTAAGTCCAGAGTTGCTGAAGGATTATATATGTGTGAAAGCTTTGGAATTCAAGGACCTACATACAAAGAGATTCCATAATTCTGTATTGTACATTTCCATGAATACAAATAGGCATACCAACATTTAGATGGCTAAAATATTTAATCTTTTAAAAATATTTTAATTTATTTCATTAAATATTTCCACTTTCATGTAGGAATTTTAATATTCACTTTTTACAATTTTGAGTTCCAAATTTTCTCTCTTCCTCTCGGCACTCTTCCTCCTTCTTGAGAAAGCAAGCAATTTGATATAAATTATACACGTCAAAATACATATCAATTATACATGAAGAAAAAAAACAAGAAAAATAAAGAAAGTAAAAAAAAGTATACTTCAATCTGAATAAGAGTTCATCAGTTCTAACCATTCTGGCTGGCAATTTGGAACTATGCTCAAAGGGCTATAAAAGAATGCCTGCCCTTTGATCCAGCCATACCATGGTTGGGTTTGTACCCCAAAGAGATCATAGATAAACAGACTTGTATGAAAATATTTATAGCTGTGCTTTTTGTGGTGGCAAAAAACTGGAAAATGAGGGTATGCCCTTCAATTGGGGAATGGCTGAACAAGTTGTGGTATCTGCTGGTGATGGAATGCTATTGTGCTCAAAGGAATAATAAACTGGAGGAATTCCATGTGAACTGGAAAGACCTCCAGGAACTGATGCAGAGTGAAAGGAGAAGAGCCAGAAGAACACTGTACACAGAGACTGTGGTAAAATTGAATGTAATGGACTTCTGTACCAGCAGCAATGCAATGACCCAGGACAATTCTGAGGGATTTATGGTAAAGAACGCTACCCACATTCAGAGGAAGAACTGCAGGAGAGGAAACACAGAAGAAAAACAACTGCTTGAACATATGGGTTGAGGCGGACGTGATTGGGGATGTAGACTCGAAACTACCACACCAATGCAACTATCAACAATTTGGAAATAGGTCTTGATCAATGACACATGTTAAAACCAGTGGAAATGCGCATCAGCCATGGGGGTGGGAGGTGGGGGGGCGGTGAAGGGGAAAGTAAGAGCATGAATTTTGTAACCATGTTAACTTTTCTATAAAATAAATATTAATAAAACAAAACAAAACAAAAAAAAGAGCTCGTTGGTTCTCTCTATAGAGATGGATAGCATTTTTCATCATGGTTCCTTTGGAATTGTCTTGGATCATTGTCTCAATCAGACAAACCCACTGTTTCATTGCTGATCGTCCTTAAACTACTACTGCTATTATGTACAATGTTCCAGTTCTGCTTAGTTCACTTCACAAGAGATCATATAAGTCTTCTCAGGTTGAAAGCATTCTGTTTATTATTTCTTCTAAGGCAATAGTATTCCATCACAATCATATACCACTACTTGCTAAATCATTCTTTAATTGATAGGCAATTCCTCAGTTTCCAAATCTTTGCCACCTCAAAAGAGCTGCTATAAATATTTTTGTACATATAGGTCCTTTTCCTTTTTCTTTGAACATTGGAATACAAGTAGTGATATTGCTGGATGAAAGGGTATACACAAAGTTTAGGCCCTTTGGGCATAATCCAAAGTTGCTCCTCAGAAGGTTAGATTAGTTCGCAACTCTACCGATAGTGCATTAGTATCCCATTTTTTCCCTCATCCCCTCCAGTATTTGTCATTTTCCTTTTCTGTCATGCCAGCCAATCTTATAGGTGTGAGGTGGTTTTTCAGAACTGTTTTAATTTGCATTTTTGTAATCAGTAGGGATATGGAATAATTTTCATATGACTTTTGATAGCTTTGTTTTCTTTTACTAAAGACTGCCTGTTCATATCTTTTGACCTTTTATTAATTGGGGAATAGCTTTTATTTTTATAAATTTGACTCATTTCCCTCTATATTTGAGAAGTGAAGCCTTTATCAGAGAAACTTGTTGTAAACTCCCCCTCCCCCAGTTTCTTATTTTCCTTTTAATTTTGGCTGTGGTAACTTTGTGGAAAAGCTTTTAATTTCATGTAATATAAATTATCTGTTTTGTTTCTCATGCTCCTATCCGTGATAAAGCATTCTCTTGTCCATAGGTATATTTTCTCATGCCTCTCTAATTTACTTATGATATTACCTTTTATGTCTAACTCATTTATCCATTTTGAACTTATCTTGGTATACAATATGAGGTGTTGGTCTGTGCCTAGTTTCTTCCAAATTACTTTCTAGTATTCATAGCAATTTTTGACAAATGGTGAGTTCTTACCCCCAAAACTTGGATCTTTGAGTTTATCAAATGCTAAATTAATATGGTAATTAGTACTGTGTATTGTGTATGGAATACATACCACCAATCCACTACTCTATTTCTCGTTAGTATCAGATTATTCTCATGATTACCATTTTGCTCTTCCTCAAACAAAACACTCTGTCTCTAGACTCTGTATGTTTTCTCTGGTTGTCTCTCCCTACCCTCCACCTTCTTGCCTGGAATGCTCTTCCTTCTCTTCTCTCCCTACTACTTTCCCTAGATTCCTTTAATTCCCAACAAAAATCCCATTTTCTTCAGGAACTCTTTCCCAACCCCTCAATTAAAATGCTTTCCCTGGGTTAATTATTTTCTGTTTATCCTGTATATAGCTTATTTGTACTTTTTTTGCTTATTATTTCTCCCATTAGATTGTGAGCTTCTTTAAAGCAGGAACAATCTTATGCCTCTTTTTGTGCTTATTGTAATATTTATCATAGTGCCTTCCATGTAGTATGTGTTCAATAAATGTTTATTGACTTATGGGGGGGAAGTCAGGGGGTGAAGGGGAAAGTTAGAGCATGAATCATGTAACCATGTTAACTTTTCTAAAAAATAAAAATTATTAAATGTTAAAAAAAAATGTTTATTGACTGACTGACTAAAGTCAATGTCCCAGCTATACCTGTTCCCTCCTCACCTACCTTCTTTGTGTATGACTTTTTTACTGGTGGAGCAACCTTATATATTTGGGGGAAGCTTTCTTGTCACCTATTTTTATATGCTGTAATTAAATATCTTTTGCTTCAACTTAATGCGCCTGGTGGTTTGTTGATAAGATAAACATATTAGGGGGCACTTATAAATTATGACTTTCAGTTGATATTGACCCACAATATACCTTGGATCTGGGATTGCTTGTAGGCCATAAATGTGAGAAGGAGTTGGGACCTATGTAAATATTTCTACAGTAATGACTCTTTGTGAGAGACCTAATATCTTTATGTCACTACTGTCCACCCACTCACATACTCAAAAAAAATGAACTACATGGTCAAAGGATATGTACAGGTAATTCTGTGTCTTTAGTCATATGAAAAATGATCCAAAATCACTATTGATTAGAGAAATGCAAATTAAAATACCTCTGAGGTATCATTTCATACCCATCAGGCTGGCTAACATGACAAAGGAAAATGAGAAATGCTAGAGGGGATATTGAAAATAAGAGACACTAATGCACTGCTGGTGGAACTGTGAAATGATACAACCATTCTGGAGAGCAATCTGGAATCATGCCCAAAGGGCCATCAAACTGCCCATATCTTTTGATCCAGCAATAAATTACTAGGTTGTTTTTTTTTGTAATTTTTACAATTATAAAAAAAAATTACTAGTTCTCTGTCCCCAAGAGATTAAAGAGAAATGTAAAGAATCTACTGGTACAAAAATATTTATAGCAGTTCTTTTTGTGGTGGCAAAGAACTGGAAACAAGGGATGTCCATCAGTTTGGGAATGATTGAATGAGTTACTGTATATGCTTGTAAAGGAATACTATTATGCCATAAGAAATGACAAACAAGATGATAACAAAAAAAAACCCCCAAAAAACCCCAAACTCTGGAAAGACTTATTTGAAGTGATGCAAAGTGAAATGACCAGAACCAGGGGAATGTTGTATACAGCAACAACTGTAAATGACTTAACTACTATCAATAAGGCGAGGATCCAGGACAAAGCCAAGAGACTCATGATAAAAACAAAAGGCTATCCACCACCATAGATGGAACAGACTGGAGTCCAAATGCAAAATGAAATATACTATTCTTTATTTCCTTCGGGAATTTTTCTCTAGTGTAGGCAATATGGTTTTCTCTCACAACATGATGAACATGGAAATAAGTATTATATGATAATATATGTACAATCTATGTGATATTACTTATCTTCTTGGAGAAGGGGAGAGGTGGGAGGGAGAGAAAACAGATTATAAAATATCAGAAAACAAATATTTAAAAATTGCACTGACACGTATAAATATAGCAAACTACAGTTTACTTGGACTATATTCCTGCAAATATGTGTTTGCTAAATTTCTGCTCTATAATCTAATGAGCCTTGTGAAATTGTATTTTGTTGTATGTAAGTGAAACTTGCGTATGATAATGATGATAGGAGACACGATGCCATTCTGATTGTATTTCTCGGTTAGAAGAAGGGAGAGGAGGGAATGCAAAAATATTCTAATCCTTCTTGGAAGACATTATTTGACTAGCTTCTAGCAGTGCCACAAAGGTGATAATCACTATTTAAATACATGCTTAAATAATAGCCAGTAGCCAGGAACAGCTGTCCTGGAATACAGTCAGGTTTGCCCACACCAGTGCTGCTAGTGCTTTGCTGGGTTGTACATATGTAGTGGGATGGATAATACCAGAAAACTGAGACAGTTATTTTGTAGTGAAATGGAGTTAAGTAATTAGAATCAAGGGAGGTACAAAGGACACCAATGAAGAGATGCTGAAGATAGATGTCAAATGATACTGTGGGATGTAAGAGCAACAGCTAGCCTATACCATGGGATACAGAAGGAATCTATTAGAGGAAGGGTATTGAGTGGGCTGAGATGGAAGTCAACAGTAACAGGCTCTGGCACAAAAGCCACACTTGCCAACCATGGAAGGAGTTGGTGGGGTCATAATATTTAGAAATGGAAGAGAACAACAAATTACCTAGTCTAACCTCCTCATTTTACAAATAAAGGAAATGAGACCCAGACAAATGAAGTGAAATTCCCAGGACACAGTGGTGGTGAATAGCAGAACTGGGTTTTGAATGTAGTTTTTCTGACTCCTAATCCAGTTTTCTTTAACATCTATTCATTTCACAAATAACAACATCACTACACAATCCTGAAACGCAAAAGATTATGATATACAATCTATTCATTTAAGCAAACATTTATTAATCATCTTATGTTTCAGACCATGGACATACAATGATAAAAAAAAACCAGTTTTTACCCTTATATTTTACTGCAGTGATATAACATGGATTAGAGAAGAACAAAGTGTATAAAGAAGAAAGTGGCTATTGAAATAGTTCAGAGAGGTCTGTTTGAGGGTAATGGAAATGGGAATCAAAGGTGGGAACAAGATATTGTTGAAGTAAATATTTTATATATGTGTGTGGGGCTTGTCTAAATACATAGCTATGGCTTGGGTGGGTGGCATGGATAATTGTGCTTTGAGGTTCAATCTCCTCCAATCCATCTCTAGGAAGACTTTTTCCCCCTCCTTCCTGGGAAGCCAAGAGAAGCATTATGCCCTTACCACTGTTGTTTAGCTATTTTCAATTGTGTCTTACTCTTCATAACCCCTTTATGAGGGCAAAAGTTTCGGAGTGCTTTGCTATTTCCTTTTCCAACTCATTTTATAGATAAAGAGGCAAATAGGATTAAGTGACTTGCCCAGGATTACACAGCTAGGAAGTGTCTGAGGCCAGAGTTGAACTCAGCTGTTCCTGACTTCTGGACCAGTGCTCTATCTTCTTTGCCATCTAGTTGACATTTGTTTATATTGTCGTTTAGTCACTTTTCAGCTGTATCCAACTCTTCTTCATCCTACTCCCTTTTTTTTGACAAAGATATTGAAGCTCTTTCCTTCTCCAGTTCATTTTACAGATAGGGAAATGGATCTTTTCCACACAAGACCCTGTGTGACTTGCCCAGGATCACACAGATAGTATTTGACCTTAGATTTGAATTTATGTTTTCCTGACTCTAGCATCTGGCATCTATCTACTATATGACCTACCTGCCCAAGTGTGGAGAGATAGAGGCAAAGATATAGCTTGATAACAGGAAATGTAGGGAAAAAATAAAAAAAAACAATCCCTAATTTTTGGAAGATAAGAGGCTGGGCGTATGATGGTACCACATACTGAGATAGTGAAGCTAGATGCCCCGCAGGCAGCTGGGTGTGCAGATTCTTACTCTGAAGTAAGAACAGAGCTGTGCTATAAAAGGGTCATCTGCTGAGAAATGATGGTTAAGGCTTCAGAGCAGCATGAGATTTCTAAGGTAGAGGATATGGAGAGAAAGGTGGGGCAAGGGTAGTGCCTTGGAGGACATTCACCAGTCACCATAAAGTGTTTATCTGTTTACATGTTGTATCTGCCCAGTAGAATATAAACTTTTCAAAGGTGAAGTATATTTTATTTTTATTTTTTTTTTGTCTGTATATTCCCCAGGACCCAGCAAAGTAATTTACACATAGTAGGCACAAAATAATTTCTTATTTGGATTGGATTGGATTAGAAAAGGTCAAAGAAGAGTAAACTAGGTAGAAAAAAATATTTGAAGATGTAGGAGAAGAAACAAGGCAACACATTGTATCTGAAGATAAGGGAGGAAAGAGTTTCTAGAAAGAGCCGATGTTACCAATGTCCAATTTATATACCCAAACAGGTTATGTTTATTTATGACCTCTGTAATGTATCTCTAATGTAGGGATATTCTCTTAGGCAAAAAAGTCAAGAAAAGTCTTAATTCTTTTGGAAAGAAAGGATTGGCCTGAATGCTTTTTAGTCACAGTCAATCAATAAACATTAATAGATTGATTGCTTCAACTAATCCTTCCCTTGCCTGCAGTTTCCCATCCTTGGCAATGATTTTGTGAAGTCCTGAAGGAAAGCACGCCATAAGAGTCTTACATGGTGCCTTACAGATGGAGTTGTTTTTGTCCAGTTAAACACACACACACACACACACTCACACACACACATCTAGAGCTCTCATTTCACAGAGGCACTGCTGTGGAGTGATGTGCCCCATGGATCACTGGACCCAATAATGCTTTTCATTTCTTTGTGAGCCTGCTGTGGGGTACAGGCAGTCCCTGATGTTCAAAGGTTAAGCTCAACCGCTAGAAAAATGATGACAGTAACAAAGTTTAAATAACAAGAAAGCTTGGTGCATGAAAACTAATCTTCCAATCCTATAAAACGCCTGGTGCCAATTCCTCATTACATTTTTAACTACATCCTGATTACATGACTTGAACTACTGTTTAAGTTTGGGTGGGGTGGAGAAATAAATAGCCTGCATTTGTAGAAGTATTTCTCCCTGCCTGTTCTACTCAGAAAACACTTTTCCTTTATTCACTTTTACTAGATCTCAAGTGAATTAAATGGATATTTTAAGGAAGAAAACAATGTTCAGAGTCCTATTCTCCACTAACATCCTCTACTCTATGGTCTAGTAAGTACTTTAAGGAGATTTTAATGAGTTGTAACACTGCAAGATGTTCCTAGCCACTTTAACATCCTTAATTCCATCAGCACATATTTCTGCCTAGACTCCAAAAAAGGATTCTTTCTCCAAAATGATATCTTTTCCATAGCAGTGAACCATTTATTTCAGTTTACTATCAAAAATTGCTTAATTAATGTCACTACCAGGGCACAAGCTATTTTTTTGACCCTAGAGAGGAGGAAGCTTTCTTATGTAGATATTCATGAGAAAGACCAGTGGAACCATTTAATAGTTTCACTTAAAATCTCAAGGGCAAAATCAAGCCTTTGGGAATTTCTTAGTTGTTTTGGTAGACCTATGCTTTCATTTATTTGCTTATACTCTCACAGTCAACCTGTGTACTCCTGTCCACTCTTATTCATGCTCTCTTCTAAGTCCTTCCCAGGGATTAGAGGTCTCCTCTAAGACCTTTTCAGGGTCTTCTATCATTGGGTGGTGACCAGTATAGCCTGCAGGCGTTCCATTCTTCTTTTCTTGCTCTTGCTACATGACCACCCTACCTCCTTTTCCAGTCACATACCACTTTGATAATTTATTTTATGCTTCATCTTGTGTGAAATTCTTCTTTGGTAATAAACACTTGAGAACAGTGGGTGAACGTAATAGTTTTGCTGGTATATTATGTCCTGTTATTTTGGCTTTCTTATGGCAGATGATTTGATTTTATAGAGAAGTCTACACCTGTCAAAGAGATTACAATTCAGTTGACAAAGATGTTCAAAGTGACACTTATATTGGAGAAAATAGTTATTACACTTTGCTTACCCTTAATTACATCCAAATTATTTTGCTTCTTTAATTGAATTTAGAGGAATTGGAAAGGTAATAAATGTTAAAAAATTATACATTTTAGTCCTATTTACTCTATAACATACACAGTTTTTGTTAAGAATAAAAGTATTAATACTAATATAGAGATTAAAAGCTCATTTAAATTCCATTTAAGAGAATGAAGAAATATTAATTGAAAATATTGCCTTTAAACCAATTTAGCAGATTTATTGATTGAAATTATAAAAGATGAAAGATGTAGAATTAGAACTGTCTAATTTTTTTTTAAAGCCAGAGCTTAGGCAGTTTATGTAGGATAGGAGTGGAGGGCCAACACTTCAAGCCCAGCATTCTATCCACTTTGCCACTAAACTGTCCTGCTTTCTAAAATAGTCATTAGTTAATTACTTGTATCCTTATCCTTTTCATGGGGAGATAATAATGCTAACTAACTACTCAGTTATGTGGTACAATGAAGAAGGTAATGGCAAACCACTCCAATATCTTCACCAAGAAAACCACATATGGCGCCACAAAGAGCCAGACTTGACTGAAATGATCAGACAACAATAATAGACACTGTGCTATACCATGAATATTCTGAGGTAGCTTCAAGTCAAGGCTATGAGACAGAGTAAAAATGGCACTCTAGGGGTCAAGCCTCCAGGGTAAGTGAGACTTGTGAGACCCATAATTTTGTGGTGCTTTAGGTATTTGTCTCACAAGGATTCTCCCTCCCTTTCTTAGAATTTCCCACAATCTGATTAAACTCATTTGAGCCTATATTTCTAGAGGAAAATAAATTATAGCAATTTTGCAGATAGCTCAAGAAACATTTATTTCATATGAATATTATAAATAACAGGAAAGAAAGGCTTTGGTTGGAACTGTTTAAATGATCCAGGTTTAGAGCTCAGGTTTCTCGTTTCTGCCTTGACCACAAAGACCTGATATCAATATGTCGTCCTATTTTTCTCAGAATTTTCCCCAATGGAGGGACTGTGGATTAAGAGAAATCAAATGTTTTGTTAAATGCACCTCAGCAATGCTACAAATACAAATTTTAAATTCTGAATCATCTTCACCTGCTTAAGTCATATGATCACAGCATATTTTGGAGAATCTATCTAGAAATATTCAAGTCCCAAACACTAATCATTTAATAAGCTAAACCTAGAATAATAACTTTCATTAATATAGTGCTGTAAAGTTTGCAAAGCATTTTAAAAACATCATCTCATTTTTATCTTTATAATAACCCCAAGAAGTAGGTGCTATTATAATCCCCATTTGACAATAAATTGAAGCTCAGAGATAAAATAATTTACACAGAATACATGCCTATTAAATGCCAGGATTAAAACTCAGGTCTTTCTTACTCCAGCATTTTATCTCCTATATCACATTGCTTCTTTAAGTATTGACAACATGCACCCAAATCCTCAAACTTTATCTTTGATGAGATATGCAAAAGGAATGTTCTTGCTCTGACTGTATCAACATCAAATCTGGAGGCAAATCTTAATGCTAATGTCCAGATTTTACTAGCGTATTGTTTCTCAAGCAGATTGAGATCATTGTTGTTGTTGGTCAATAATTTCAGCCATGTCTGACTCTTTGTGACCCCTTTTTGGATTTTCTTGGCATAGATACTGCAGTGGTTTGCCCTTTCCTTCTCGATCTCCTTTTACTGACAAAGAAACTGAGGTTAAAAAAAAGTTAACTTGCCCAGGGCCATAAAGCTGGTGAGTGTCTGATGCCAGATTTGAACTCAGCAAGATGAGTCTTCTCGACTCCGAGCCTTTTACTGTGCCCTATTTTCTCCTCTTAATATAACTCTCTGAATGGGGATTCTCTCTAAGATCTGTGGTGTATCCATAGAAACTTTTTAGGTCATTCACAAATTCGGTGAACCAAGCAGCATATATTCTTTCAGATATAGATCTTACTATATCTACAAGTGGAAAATAATTCATATATAGTAAGACCCCACCTATTCTACCTAGCCAGTACTCAAAGTTTTAGAAGAGTCAGAAACACAAATGTTGTAGAAAAAAATCTGGATAGTGAAATCACTTCCAACAGGCTCTCAAGATCACGATGTCAAATTTTCAGTGTGAGCATTTACACCTTTGAAATTGGCAAATAAAGGCTTGATTTATTGTTTTGTTGATTGTCTAAACTTAAAAAAATAATGGAGAGAATTTCAATGGGAACTAAATTTAAAAGTGTGTGTCAGGCATTTTGGGGAGCCATTATATCATATCATATGTTATATATGTCAGCATATATCTATGTCAGTCATAACTCTGGTACAAGCAGGACTTGGTCTCTAGATAATGAAATTTAGAAGTTTCTGCCATCACTTTTATTCTTCATCAGAGAGAAAGAACTGAACTTAGTCTTAGGCTAATAATATTAATCCATGGATACTCCAGGCCACACAACAGGTGAACTTCCTGGACCTACTCTACTTTTCCCTGTCTTTTGGCAGCAACTTTCCCCCAAAGTCATTTAGACAGATATCTCAAGAAAAATGTAAGTTGATACTGCCTTTGGCTTATTTATTTATTTATTTATTTAGCTTGGCAAGTTTGACAAGTTTGTTGGGTAAACTACTTTTTGAATTCTTTTGGTCTCCTTGTTATGGCAACTGATTTGCAGTTTTTACATTTAGTGTCTATGTCTCCTTTCTTTTGTCTGTATCCCATTTTTTCTTTTGCATTAATAATTTATCAGGTTGAAGTTGTTTTTATTACATGCCTTATATTTTTCTATTTTTATGCTTTCTAGCTTTATACTAACTTTTATATATGTTCTAATAATTCAGTCATCTAACTGTACACAAATAATTGATTAAGGAATAAAACCAGCATTAGCAATATCAATTATTTCCTGTTAAAATACAATGTTTTGTGATATTATTTGGTATTTGCTATTTCTAATGCCTTGTGGAAATAAATATGCACATGCTCAAGACTCTTGTGTAGTATACAAATTTATGATTTATTTCCTATTCCTCATTTAGATATTCCACATTATTTTTTGCTGAATTTACTGTTTCTCTTCTTTGCATTGAAGTCATTAGATATCAAAATATAGTTTGATTTAACACGCAAAGTCTGATGGAATGTTTTTGAATAATTTCATAATTAATAATAATAATAATTTTCATCTTCCTGCACCAGTGTAAAAGTTGCTAATATTTTAATGGTGGCGTTTTTGCAAGTGTTTCTCATGAGCAATGCAATCTGAGATATCCAATTGTTTTGTTAAATGTTACTTCTTCTTGCTTTTGGAAACACCAAAACACTAATTCAATTTTTAAAATTTGTACCTCCAAGGAGAGTATGTGAATCATCCTTCCATATAGTTTGTGTTTTTAAGATTTCTGGTTTTGTTAAAAGTGAAAATGCCGAGATTGTTATGAGAATTTGTTGGTCTTTGGATAAGGATCTCACTTTTAGGATACCAATAGCTAAGTAGAAGTTTATAAAATAACAATTGTATGATTCTTAACTCCCTCTGCCCTCTTTTTTCTCTACTCTACAACTGAAGAAATGGGAAGGGGCTTTGTAGGACTGAGCACCATTTTGGATTTTTCTTTGTTTCACTGCTTATCATAATCAATGAATTCATCATAAAAAGTCCAGCCTACTGGTACAGAATCTCTCTGTACTTAGCTAGCCTTGTGTTTAGAAAATCAAGGAAGGAAGGAAGGAAAAAGGAAAGAAGGAAGAAAGGGAAAGTGGAAGGGAGGAAGGAAGAAAGGAAGGAAAGAAGGGAAGGAATAAAATATGATATATTTTTGTCCAGGTTCCTATTTGAAGTCTTTTCAGTTTTTTAAAACCTGCCACAGTTTGTTCTCTGTTGGCATAGCCTTTGAGAATTGAAGATCAGTTCTATACCATGCTAGGGCATTAGTGAAGGAATTTGTAGAGTGCCCATTGATACCTAGTACAATGTTGGCTGGTTTGCTTTCCAGAAAAAAAAAAATCAGTGCTTCTATTGGTTACAAGAGCATCAATTTACCATTTCTAGAACTCAAAAGCATCGAGGGCAAGGGAAGGGGGCAGGAAGAAGGGAAAGGAAAAGAAAGAAAGGAAATATCAGTAGAATGCAAGACTGACAGTGAGATCCATAGTTGAGGAAGTTTTGTGTAATGTCTCTCCCCTGCTTCTTAAGTTTCTTAAGGGCAGAGACTGTTTTTATTGACAGGGCTTTTTGCAAGCACTTGCCACATGATAGATGCTTAATAAATTTTTTTGCATGTTTACTAGAAGAACTGGGTGTAGACACAAGATGGGGAGAGAAAAATACTTTAATAACTTGAAGGAAATCATTGCTGGGAGCCAAGTCTTACATATCTCATTAGATCTTGGGGCATACCAGTGTTAGACTGAAGGAAGTAGTTTGCAGCTATTCATTTGAGGAACAAATAACTGAGATTCTTCAATATTGTTACTGATATGTGCTCTTGTTGAATGTGCTTCTTTTAGTGGTACAAATGACATATTTCAGTAGCAATGTGTAACAAATCACTGAATACATTAGATTTTTACTTAAGTGGCTTTTGAAATTGTTGTATCAGAGCATATGGGGAGTTAGGTGGCACAGTGGATAGTGTGCCAGGCCTGGAGTCAGTAATATTCATTTCCTGGAGTTCAAATCTGGACTCACATAACTTATTAGCTTAACTCTGCCTCAATTTCCTCATCTATGAAATCAGCTTGGAGAAAGAAATCATGAATCACTCCAGTATTTTTGCCAAGAAAACGCCAAATGGGGTCACAAAGAGTCAGATATGACTGAACCAACATATTATGGCCCTGGGAAAGCCCTTAGAGATCTTCCAGTTGAACATCCTTGAAACTAAGTGTTCAGGTGTTTCCCTTAGTGAGGGGAAAGTTCTGAAACCTAACTGTAATTTCTGAGAATTTTAGTGGTAGTAACGCCACACTCTAACCTTGTTGGGAGGGACTGAGACCATAATAAGAGCTGGTCTTGAGAAGATTTATTTTCTGGTGTACTGAGAATTGTTGTTATTTTTAATGGAGAGAGGATAGCAGAAGAGGAGAGAGTAGATGGCTGAGGAGAGCATTGACTAGCAGTGGCAGCAAAGTAAAGCAAAGGAGATATAAGCTTTGTGGGCATTTTGCCATTTGAGTTTCAAGACAAAGAGACTAAGCATGCCGATTGGGCTCCCGTGGTTGGTTCTTTGCTCATGAAGTAACTACTCTATGATTGGTGGTTAAATGAATTAATGATACTGGTAATGGTTGCCCCTTGGCAACCAGTGTGAAGACAATAAAGATTTAACTCCTTTACTGCTGCCTTTAACTGGCAGGAGATTTCTTTTTTAAAACAATATTTTATAATAACAATTTTCAACATATATTTTCCAAAATTATAAGATCCAAATTGTATCCCTCTGTAATGATGAAAGTAAAATATTAAATGTAATGTTAATTAAAAGAAAAATTGTTGTGGTTGCTGTTTATGTAATTAACTCTCAAGTCATGAGTCTGTTAGTAGCTCTTAACAATTAAGTTTTAATCAAAATGGAGATAAAGTAAAAAAAGGGAAATGTAGGAAGGAGACAAAAAATATCACCTAGCTAAAATACCCAAAGCCAGTGATGGGCAAACTGGCCAGATGCAGCCTTCTGAAATGTTCTATCCAGCTGCAGGACATTATTCTTAATCCGATGAATACAATAAGTAGGATACAATACAATGAAACTTCAAAAGAGTTGGCTTAGAAACAGACTGACAGATGAGCATTTCCTTTCCTTTGGCCCCTCTTTAAAAAGTTTGCCCATCACTACCCTAAGCTGAATCAGGAAGCCAAAATCTGAAGCCCACCAAGCCATCAAAGTCTGCAAAAGTCCTCAAGCGCACAGCAGGCACCAGCGCTCCCGCTCCAGATGGTCTTCCACCCCAAAGCCAACTGAGATAGAGCTCTCCCCCTACTGCACCACACCTTTTTCTTACTGTCCCCTTCCATCACGCAAAGTATACACCTACAATGGGATGTGGAGTAGAATAATCTTGGGGACAATGAGCCTGAGGAGTGGACTCTATCTACACATCTCCTTTTCTTCCCTCTCCTGGAGATGATAAGCAATTTGATCTGGATTTTACAAGCATTATCATGCAAAACAGAGTTCCATATTGGTTTTTTCATATAAAATCAAAATCCCAAAATTAAAACTCAAACTAAAGTGAAAAATAGTATGCTTTGATCTGCATTAGACTCCAACAATTCTTTTACTGGAGGTGGATAGCATACTTTGACATGTCTTATAATTGTCCTGGGTCATTATATTGCTGAGAGTAGCTAAATCTTTCACAATTGATTATTGTACAATATTGCTGCTACTATATATAATGTTCTCCTGGTTTTGCTTATTTCATTCTGCATCAGTTCATATAGGTCTTTCCAGCTTTTTCTGAAATCATCCTGGCAGGAGCTTTCTACATGGTTTCCTTGTGTTCTTTAAGCTTTTTGAATTTTTATTTCACATAAAAACTATTAAAATTCAAAACTGACTTTTGATGAAAGTTTGTGTACTAATTTCATATAGATGGGAGGGCAATGGAGGACATCAGTAAGTACCTAACTTCAGAATGGAGGGGGAAGAGGGGAGAGAGAGAGAGAGAGAGAGAGAGAGAGAGAGAAAAGAAGAGAGAACCATGAATATTTCTCCCTTTAAGCTAAAATATTGAACCAGAGCCAAGTTTTCAGCCTTCAATTTGAAGGAGTTGAATTAGGAATGTTGTCCAAGAGAAAGTTCGTGCCTCTAGTGGGAGGAGAAAGTGTAGTCTGGAGAGAATATATCCTGTCCCTTTACCTGGTTAGAAAAAGGAATCGCTTTCCATCTTCAACCTTAAAACCATATCATGTTGTGATACCTGCTGGTGATACCCTCATTTTCACATGAGGAATCTGAGGCCACATGAGATTAAATGAACTTGAGGTCACACAATTAAGTATCAGATACAAGATTTGAATTCAATTTCTCTGACTTAAAATTTTGAGTTCATTATTGTATTTCAATTAGTACCAGGTAGAAAGTACAGCAGCCAGTAAAGTTGAATGGTTTCGGGGGGAAAAGGGGCAGGATTCATTTTAGTTTCATAAATTTAGAGTTGAAATAGAACTCACTGGTCATCCAGTATAATGCTTTCATTTTACAGCTGTGGAAACTGAGACCAGAGCATTTAAATACCTTATCCAAGGTCACATAGGGATAGAGCTGAGACTTGAACCAAGGTCTTCTAAGTCCAAACTCTGCTTTTTTAAAGTAGAGAAGAAAGAGAAATTACAGTACATTACTTTAGAATATATTACTTTAGACTATAGGGTAATATATTCAGAAGAAACAGAAGATAGGTTTATTATGGAAGTCATTGGATGATGTAGATCTCAAACTATTTCTATTGAAAGAGAAAGAGAAGCATAAGAAAGTTGAGCTTTGCTTGAATGGAAAATGAAGATCTTAAAGTGTGAAAAGAGAAAAATTTTGATGGCTCAGTACAACTTTTGCTCATTCAGGATAATATGCCATCAGGGCTCAGAAAGGAGAGTTAGTCAAATGTGGTTGCTCATTTCTGTACTCTGCATATGGCTGATTTGGGGTACCTTATATAGCAGTTTATATAAACGAATCTTCATGAAAAGATAAGATGCTGATCTCAATGAAAAGATCTCTGGCCCGGTGCTAATTGAAAAAGAAAATATTTTAAGGAAGAAATGCAATGGACTGAGCCTTTTTGTATTTTTGGTAGGAGTGGGATTTTGGCATTTTGAAATGAGACAGAGCCTTAATAAAGCTAGTGGAAAAAGAATCAGCAATTCAATGCACCAGAACAATTTTATGGGGTTTTCTTCTTTCAAAGAACTCATTGTTGAACAAAGTCTGTTCCCTGAACAGCCTAACAGAACTGATGGAACTGACCTTCACTCAAATTTTTCTTAATAGGAGCTGGTAAAGCCAGTGGTCCTAGATTAAAACAGAGTAAAGACAAATTAGTTGTGCTTATACTTATTAATTTTGTGGGTTCTCATAAAATAAAACCTTTGGTAATTAGAAAATCTAACTGTCCTAAAGTTTCCAAGTGCTATGCATAATAACAGTGATTACTCTCATATACAAAATGATTTACATTTTTAGAAATTACTTTCCTCACCATAGTCCTGTGAGATGGATAATTTGAGTTACTTCTGTTTTAGATGAAGAAACCAGTGTTCAGAAAAGTCAAATGACTTGCCTATAGTTAGACAGCTAGTAGGTAGGTACCTGCACTCTCTGTCTTTATATTCTCTCCACCTGTTTTCCTCATTACTCCCCACTGTGAAATCTGACTTCCATCCCCAATATTCTATTGAAAATGCCCTTTCCAAGGTCATCATTAACCCTTTAACTGACTAGTCCTGAACAGTTCAATGACCCTTCCTTAGTTATCTTTCTTTCTTTTCTGCCATATTTGACATGGCATTATTTCCAGGAACCACATTTTAAGAAGTGATTAGTTATGAATACAGGTCTTTTTATGCCAAGTCCAGTGCTCTTTCCATTATATTGCCCTTACCTTTTCTATATCTCGACTGGTGACTTAAAAGTGCCAACTAGGTCTGCAAATAGACAAAGATATTTTTCCCATTTGGATTCATGATACTGATATGCATAAATTTAAGGACTATTTCTGAATTTGTCTGAGATCACCAAAGCTATTCTCTTTTAAAATAACTCAAAAAGCTAATGGGATCTTAAGTTGACTTCAGAAGTTCTTCTGTATTTGGATCATATCTGGAATATTGTGTTCAGTAGTGGCCTGAGGGACCCAGTTGAGAAAGGGCCTATAGATCATTCTATGAGATTTGGTTGAAGGAACTGGGAATGGTAACTTGGAGAAGAGAAGACTAGGGGACAGTAGGGAATGTGAAAGCTGTCGGCAAGTATTTGAAAACCTATCACATGAAAAAGGAAGTGTATTAGTATTATTATTTTGCTTATGTAGAAGAAAAAAACTACAAGTTGTGGGTGTAAATTACAAAATGGCAGGCAAGTTTGAAATGAGTAAATTTCCCAATAGGGAGAGTTACACCAAAGAAAAATGGGTTACCTATTTTTGAAAGAAGAAAGTTCCTACTTACTGGGGACTCTACAAGCAAAGACTTCATTTTCAGAAAATGCTATGGAATGTGTACTCAGTCATGTTGGACAAGATCAAGAGTTCTTAACCTTTTTTATGTCATCGACCACTTTGGCAGTCCAGTGAAGCCTATAGACAGTTCCTTAGGATGCTTTTAAATGTGCATAGTAAATACATAAGATTACCAAGGAAATTATATTGAAACAAGGACATAATCCATTCTAAACCAAGTTCAAAGACTCCTCTGAGACCTTTCTTGTTCAGTTGTTTTTCAGTCATATCCTGACCCTATGTGACTCTATTTGGGATTTTCTTGGCAGAGACACTCGAGTAGCTTGCCATTTCCTTCTTCAGCTCATTTCACAGATTAGAAAACTAAGTTCAACAGGGTTAAGTGATTTAGCCAGGGCCATATAGCTATTAAGTGTCTAAAGTCAGATTTGAACTCGGGAAGATGGGTCACTTAGCTGCCCCACACATGCAGATTTATCTGTATAACCTCACATTTCCCATCTTGTGGGACATAGACTTTTGTTGGATGAGAGTCCTCCTACATTCCCACCCTATCCACTCAAAATAAATGCTAGAAAAAGGTCATTTCTCTCAACTATATCCATTTCTTATATTAATAGAATTATTTTTAACTTTGGAAAATTGGAAAGAACCTTAGAGGTCATCTTCCTGAATCCCCTTATTTTACACATGAGGAAACAAGGGCACAAGAGGTTCATTGACTTGCTTATGGTCACACAGGTAGGAAGTGACTTACCTGTGATTCAACAAATATTTGTCAATGAGAATTGGCACAATACAGTAACAAAGAACTTTAGATTTGCAATTTGGAGACATAGGTTCAAATTTCTCCTCTACTGTTTATTAGCTGAGTCACTTAATTCTCTCAACTTCAGTTTTTTGGTTGAAAAAGGGAGAATTGACTCTTGTACAGCTATCTTCTAGGGTTCTTTTGAGGAAAGTAGCACTTGGTATATGTTAAAGAATCATTTAACTGTGAATTGTTACCATTATTAAGTGCTTCCTATGTGCCAAGCATTGTGGTAGTCACTGGATATACAAGAATGAATCCATTTTTTAAACATCAAGTCTGAGCGATAATCTGCTATTACATTTCAGTGTTTTTTATTATTTATGGTTTCATGGGTTGCCATATAGCCATAAATAATACATGATATTGAAATGTAATGTCATTACTGCTCAGACTACATGTCCAAAAGTCTGTATGCACTACTTGTATCTTCGGGATGTCAAGAGGCAGCAAAGTAGCTGCCCTACATGTTAGGAGGGTCTCTTGAGATGAGTATTTGAGAGGACAAAGCATGGGCAATCAGTCAGTCATGGATGGATTGGCCTTCATTGGATAAATATAAATTTATATGTGAAAAACATGATTATTGATTATTTCAATATATGTGAAAATATATGTGAAAACATAATTAATATGAATATTATTTAAATTTTTGATTAATTTTTAATAAATTTCCACATAAGTTTTCTGAAGTTATATGAGCCACGTTGTCTCCTTCCCTTCTTCCCTCCCCCATCCCAGAGCTGACAGATAATTCAATCTGGGTTGTACATAACATGAATATTTTGAAAATGTCCACCTGAAGTCATTTATTATCCACTCGCTTACTAATCCATCCTTGCTCCAGTGATTATGGATGGTTAGGGATCTTGTTAGTGCAATTGTGCTTCTTAAAGCACTCCAAGCAATGTAACAGACCAGGAACTTGCTCCCATGACATCTCTCTCCTTTTGATTTCTCTGGATTATTTGTGATGGCAACCACTAAAGGTTGATTCCTGGGCACCCATAGCTTATATCTTAGTTAAAGAGAATAATTACTGTGTTGATGGTACCTCAGGTTATTGCTTCCTTGCCTTTGGCCAACTAGGGGCTAGGGAAGGGGCTAAAGAGTGGCATCCCTGGAATTGGCTTCTTATTTTTCTACTTCTGATTCCTACATGATATGGCAGTGCCCAGTGTTTCTTTCTTCTTATGATCATCTTTGTGTCCTAAGGTCCAAGGTCTTTCCATGAAATCTCTCCTTTTAACTGAGTTTGTCTCTTCCTATGGTATATTCCATAATTTCCAGGCACAAGGATGGCTAATTATGGCTCTACTTTTAATCACAAGATACTCCTGGTGTTCCCAGAACATAATGCTTCTATTCTCATTCTGATTGATCCAGGTCTGGAGAGTCCAATACACTATTGCCATCTTTATCTTCAAATGAGATGCACTAGAATTCTGCTGCAGGCATCCTTAATATATTAATGGAAGGACAGAAACTTGAGTTGAAAATGGACTTTTAAAGGATAATAATAGATAAGCTTGATAATTAAAAATCTATCAGCATAGTAAATGGCATTTCATCTTTTCACATTATTTCTCCACTGACATGATATTACTGGATTGCTTACCAGATACCAGATGCCAATATTTTTGCAGGACTGATTCCCTCCTTGTTAAAATTTCCTTTATTTTGTTTTAGCTTCATTATTATTATTCTTTCTTACATTTTGTCCTTGAGGGATATTCCAAAGGACAGTCAGACTGCATTAACTTTTAAAGAACAAGAATTGTTTGTGTTATTGAGAAAGATTCAAATCTGAGAATGGAATTGGAATCAAGCTGGAAAAGGGAACATTTTAATCAGCACAGTGAATAGATTAAGCTGAACTTCATTTTGTCATAAGGCTGATCAATGTCTATTTCATCAAAATGGAGCCGCATTTCATATGAATTAATTATTATTGTAGTTTTCTTTAAAGATGAAAAAAGAAGTTGGAGATGGAGGCTCTGAATTTCATGGGTCATTTTGTATTTTTATATTTCATGAACTTCCACAGCCACTTAGGTTCAGAGGTATAATGGCAATTTGGGGGCTCGGGACCTCAAATGTTTGGAGACAACTTCCAATGGAAAGGAAGGAAACAAGAATTTATTAAATTTCTATTATATGTGAGGCTAAACACTTTACAAATATAATCTCATTTTATCCTCACAGAAACTCTGGGATATAGGTGCTATTATTCCTATTCACAATAGAAGAAACTGAGGCAGATAGAGATAGACTTGCTTAGGGTCGCATACAGGGAATGTCTGAAGCTCAATTTCAGTTCATCCTCTGTTCAGCCATCAGAGGGATTTTCCTAAAGTGCTGTTCCAACCATATCATTCTCCTACTTGATAATCCACTTTTTGTGGATTATTAAATACCTATAGTCTAAATGTTATATTTGGTAAATAGCCTAGATTTGCACATTTTCTATAGGGAAATTAGCACTCTAGCTATCTCAGGACAACCTGAAGCTTGAGCTTGTCCAGTACTGTTGCTCGGTTTACTTTTAGTGGGAAAGATGAGAGCAATTTTAACAAGATATTAGAAACCCTAGAATGCCAGTGGAGAAACAGACCAGGGGAGAGAAAGATTATGATGATCTTAACTGTTCTATAAGACAGGTTCACTTTTAAGCTTGAGGCTATGATTTGCCTCAAAAACTAAGGGTGCGAGTATAAATTTGGATCTGTTAGGAGAAAAGGAAATTTTGGTTTGCTGTGTAGTTCTGCATGTTTCAAACCTTCTTATGTTGAGGTGAAGCCAGAAATGGATCAATAGACATGTCTTGGCTAAAAGCTAGTTAGGTAAAATCTCAGATCCTAAGATGAGAATCTCAAAAGCCAACAGATGTACATATGCATGCAAAGCCACACAATACTAGATCAGCTCTTTGTTCAAATACAAACCCTTTAAGACATAATAGAAATTCTTCACACGTCTCAGAAGATTTTAGTTCTGTTAAAAAATTTAAGCTGATGACAGACATTCACTGGATGGATAGCGTGACTCTCCTGGGTTGTTCCCATCAGCACTGTGAAATTTACAAAAAAATAAATATCATTCAGTCAGAATGAACTCCAGATTCATTTAAAACTTCATTTTTTATTTATTTATTTTTTTTAGTCCTTAGAGACTTAGAGGAAGAGAAGTAAGAAGGAAGGAAGCAAGTTTGCTAATTCTAATAATTTCCTAGATGTTTGCACGCATTCAATAAAGCTTAGAGACTGTAGCCTTCCATAGAATTGAAAAACAATTAGGATATTCTATATGGGAACATGTTTCACATTCCAAATAACTGACATAAATTTATGTTGCGAACATAACCCATTCACAAGTTGGGACCTGCGTTGCTTGGTAGATTCAAGCCAACATCTTATTTGAGTCAGTTGTGGTGGTATAGTTTGTAATCTCTGCTACTGAGGGGAGTGAGGCTGCAGATCTTCTGAGCTGAGGGATTCTGAGCTGTAGAGGAGGACTAAACTGATTGGGTGTACACACTAAGTCTAGCATCTGTATGGTGGACCCTTGGGAGAAGGGCCCCCTAAGGATGGAGGAACTGGTCCAGGTGGGCATGTCAAAGCTCCCATGATGATCAATAATGAGATTTAGGCCATGAGTAGCCCCTGCACTTGTAGCCTAGGCAAGATAGATTGGGAGAGTCAGTCTCAAAAAAAAAAAAAAAAAAGATGAAAAAAGAAAAGGGAAGAGAAGAAATGATATTAGATTTGAAATGATAAAATTTGATTTACTTTAGGAAAAAGAAAAAAATTCAAGTAAATATTTGGACATTTTTAAAAAATGTGTTTTTGGCCTTAATAATGTGAATAGCTGCCTTAATTTCACTTTGCCAGTATAGATACCGCCTATGTCTATTTCTCTTTTATAAAATTGTTACGTGATAAAAATCTGAAGTACCCTAGCTTAGTGAAAAGAAAACTAGAATTGGAATAGGAAGGCCTGTATTCAAATCCTGCTTATAGTATTATGGCCATAGATAAACCACTTATCTGCTCTGTCCCAGTTTCCTCCGAAGTAAAATAATACTTGCCATATCCAATTTAGGCAACAGTGTGGTATAGAGAGTCAAGATCTGGCCTTGTACTCAGGAAGCTCTGACTTCAGACTCTGCTTCCAACATCTAATGGTATGTCCACGGATAAGTTACACAATCGCTTTGCCTTAGTTTCCTCATCTGTAAAATAATACCTGGCACATATGATTTAGGCAGCAGCATGGTACAGAGCGTGGAAAGCTGGGCTTGTATTCAGAAAGATATGGCTTTGAATTCTGCTCCCAGCACTCAGTGGATAAGTCATGTAACCCCTTTGTTTCAGTTTTTTCATCTGTAAAATATCTGCCATATCTTCTTCAGGTAGCATCATGAGATAGTGGACAACAGAGGCTCATCTGAGAGTCAGGAAGACCAGGCTCAAATGTGACAAATACTATCTGGGCAATTGTGGCCGAATCACTTTTTAGTACCCATAAGAAGCCCTCTAAGTCTGTCAGTTATACATGAATTGCTAACCTGCACTTGTGAATCCCCTGCCACACTGGGACTTCTTTGAAATTTCCAAAGAAAATTACAGACCTAGATCTTTCCACCTATCAGACAGTGCTAATTTCAGTTTTTTTTTTTTTTTTTTTTTAATGCTTATGAAGTAATAGGTCACCACTAGCATTATCTATGTGTTGCTCTGGCACAAAGTCCCAGTCATTCTTTAAACCCCATGTTAGTCAGGATCAGAAGGTTTAAAAAAAAAGTTTCTACCTGTAAGAGGGAAATAGGTTTTTGAAGCATTTTGGAAGCTTAGAGAAACACGCAGTCCCCCCATGACACCTCACGGGGTTGTTGTGAGGCTCAATTGAAATAATATATACAAATATTTGGTGAAACCAACCTTAAAGTACTATATAAATGGTATTTATACTGAATATATGTGCCTCGGAAAGGAAAGTAGTGATTAAAGAGTAAGGGGATGCCATGTGAGAGGAAGGTTAATTAGTTGTTTGTTTTTTTTTTGTGAAAAAATTAATTAATTAATTTTTATTGAAATAGTTGTGCCCAAAATACTGTCTATCTGCCCAAACCATCTCTACATCCAAGAATGAGGTGAGAAGGCTTGTTTCCCATGAAGATAACTCGGTCACAGTGGCCATCAGCTTTTAGTGATTTAATGACAGCGGATCATCCAATCTTTTTGATGACAAATGGAATGCAAAAGGATGTAGCCCATATGAGGACAGAACCCACGATCATGATCTTGTTTAGGTAACAACTTTTATAATAAAAGAGCCATTTCCTAATGTTCTTTCTTTCCATGTAAGGTATAAGGTATTAGCATAATTACATTGGTAGAATTTGGGAGTGATCAAGTTTGATCAGGACCTATAATTTTATCAGTGTTTGGGAAATATACATTTGGAAAGTCCCTCCACAGATGGAGATTAGCAGCTCAAGAGAGGAAACATGACACACTGTTGGACTTGAAGTTAGGAAGACCAGGGTTCAAATCCTGCCTCTAACACTAGTGGTATGAAGTTGTACAAGTCACTTAATCTATTCCAGTCTAATTTTTCTCTTCTGTAAAATGAGGAAGTCTGACTAGATGGTCCTCAGGCTACTCCTTTCTAGCTCTGAGATACAAAGATTAGTTGATAAGACTTTTAGTCTTAGGGGTTTCCTGAGGCTACTGAGAGGTTCCATGACTTGGTTATGGTCAAGTAGCTGGGATGTCTCAGGACTCAAGTTCAGGTTTTCCTTATACTGACTAAAGCAAGAACTTTTTTTTCTTAAACCCTTACCTTTTGTCTTAGTATCAATTCTAAGAGAGAAGAAAGGAAAGGATTAGGCAATTGGACTTTAGTGACTTGCCCAGGGTCATTTCCAACTCTAAAATACTAAGATTAGTTGATAAAACTTTTAGTCTTATAAGTTTCCTGAGGCTACTGAGAGATTCCATGCTAGACAACTGGAGTTAAGTGCTTTGCCCAGGGTTATACAGCTAGGAAGTGCCTAAGGCCAGGTTTTAACCCAGGTTTTTTAACTTCAGACCTGGCACTCTATCACTATGTAACACTAGCTCTTTATCCACTAAAAAGAGTTAAAAAAAAAGTATCTAAAGTCCCAAATTTACTCTCAAGGAGTTGCTAAAGTGTCTGGGAACATAGATCTTTAATGACAAAGATAGTATCCTCATGTATGACATTGGCATAATTGAATTGGAATATCTATTTCAAGTTGTTTTTCCAGTAGTACTATTTCCTGTAATATTATTTATTCTGCCACTGCCCTTCTCTTTGATCTTTTCTTCCTTGTGACCTACAACAGAAGGCATTTGCAAGAAGGTTGGCTTAGGGTATCTCATGAAACAGAATAATGGATAGGAAGAAGTAGAAGTTGAAGGAAGAGTCTGAGGAGTACAGGAGGAAGGGCACTCTGTGGAGGAACGTCATTAATATATGTATTGGGGCAGGAAAGTATAAGTTGTTTTTTAGAGCTAGAGAGTAGATGAATGTGTTTAGAGGGGAGGTGAGCATGGATGAAGTGCAGGCTTTCTGTTGGTAGGAGTGGAAGGTAAAGATGGAAAGTGTGTAAATATAAATTTGATGCACCTGAACTACGTTACCCAGTATCCTTTTAAATTATGTCCTCTCTCCCCACGTTGGGCGCCAAGAGAGGACATAACTTAAAGGGACACTAGGTAATCTAGTTCAGGCACATCGAATTTCTATTTACACAAAAGGCATTCTGTCAGATTTTAGAGTGATTCTCACATCAACATAAAGCAGAGATGATTTGATCTTATGGAATGGCAATACTTCTGGTCCTGAGGAGATCAGTCAGAATGGGCCCTAGTTCAATACAAGGATTCATTGAAGAAACTAGGAATGCTTAGCCTGATGAAAATGAAACAGGATGGGGAGTCATTGCTGTTTTCAAGAAGTAGAATTAGGATTCGATTCATTTAATGTGTCCTCAGTGGGTAAAACCAGAGGGTAATGGATGTATGTTTCAAAGAAATAAATTTAGATTTGATGTCAAGAAAAATTTCTTAACAATTACAGATATCTCAAAGAGGAATGGGTTGCCTTAGTAGGTAATTGATATATGTCTACAAGCAAAGCTTGATGAATATATGTGATAGAGATCAAGTTTGTTCCAGTGAAGGCTCCGTTTTTGGGTAGGGATTGGTTAAGTAATTATAGAGGTCTACTAAGTTCATTGTGTTTGAAATTCTGAAGTGAATTTGCAATTAAGCTGGCCTGCTTTTCTGGTCAGAGAGAAATTAGGCCAGAAAAATGATTCTCCTATTCTTGAAGGTCGGTGTGACCTCCCCCCACCTCCCACAAATTCATTCTTCCTAATACCTACTCTTGGACATACATTATTTATTTTTGTGGGCTCCTTTTATATTCCCATTAGCCCTTTCAATAAACATCAGCAGAGATAAAAGGACAGAAAGTCCAGGAGTGTTATTAATGTTAGACAAGGGTATTTTACTTCATCCAACATGAGTAATATTTTCAAGCTCTTCAAAGAGTTTATTAGTGTGCTCTATTATCTATTTATAAAGGTCTCAAGGCATCATCCTTCGCCTTTAATAAAATTGTGGAGAAATGTATTTCTTCCCATTCATGCAAATCTACAATGATATTGGCAGTCATTCCCAATAATGTAGTGTGACATTGACAATGGCCACCAGGAAGATAACTCGAGTAACCGTTTTGACGTTGCCATTGCTGGTCAATGCTGGGGTTGATTCTAAGGATGCTTTTACTGATAATTTAAATGTGACAAAAAAGGATCTATGTCATTCTTAGAGTTGTAATTCTAAATGACATCTGCCTCTCTGAATTTTTACAGTGGCAACAAGGAAATAAATTAGGTGATTGATCTTTGATGATTAAAGGATTCTACATTTAGTTCTGGAGGAGACTTTAGAGACCATAAAATCTAACCTCTTTCTTTTACAGGTGAGTAAAAATGAGCCACAAAGATGTTACATGACATTCCTTGGTCACATAACTAGTAGACACATGAGGCCAGAAATTAGACTTGAACTCAGGTTAGGTGCTCATTGCTATGGCGATGGTGTTAAGTTCAAACAGTAATTTTGTTGTTTTTGTTCAGTTGTTTTTTAGCTGTGTCCAACTCTTCTTAATGCCATTTAAGGTTTCCTTGGCAAAGAGAGTGGAGTAGTTTGCCATTTCCTTCTCTAACTCATTTTACAGTAGAGGAAACTAAGGCCAACAGGTTAACTGACTTGCCCAGCGTCACACAGCTTGAAAGTGTCTGAGACCAGATTAGAATTACATTAAACTCTACCAACTGCAGGTTGACCAACAAAACCACAAATGAACAATATTCATATTTTATTGTATTTTTTATTTAGTTTGGTAAACATTTGGCAAATATTTCCCATCAATATTTTAATCTGGTTCCAGCCCACTGGAGTTTTTCAGCTGGTTGTGGCTCCAGGCAGCTAGTTTGATTCCTCTGTCTATACTGTGCTGCCACTCAAGAGTAATGTCATAAAAAATAAAATTGAGTATACTGGGCAGAGTAGAAGACTGAAGAGCCAGCTAGAGAATTTGGGATGCTTAGGAAGGAAGGAAATAAGAATTTATTAAGCACCTACTATATGCCAGGCACAATGCTTAGTGCTTTACAAATATTCTCCCTAACCCCAGAAAAATAGGTGATATTATTATCCACATTTTATAGTTCAGGAAACTGAGGCAGACAAATTAAGTGACCTGTCTTGTATCATAGCTAGTGTCTGAAGTTGCATTTGAACTTAGATCATCCTGATTCT
Organism: Gracilinanus agilis; assembly: GCF_016433145.1. NCBI lineage: Eukaryota > Metazoa > Chordata > Mammalia > Didelphimorphia > Didelphidae > Gracilinanus > Gracilinanus agilis. The sequence goes on from NC_058135.1 coordinate 130,249,085, forward strand.
GACTCCGTGATGTTACTTAGCTGATTCATAGAGACACGTAATATGATAAATTCAATCCTGTCTCCAGAAAAAAAAAGTATTTAAAAAAAAGTTATCCAGATAACTTAGGGGTTCAGTTTGATTAAACAGGCATCTAAAATGCCTCTTAAAGGGTAAGAATTATCATGTTATGAGGATTAAAAGATAATGAAGATGGTCTTTGGCTTCAAAGGACTTATATTCTATAGTAGGTTGAATGATTCTCAAGATAATGAAGGAAAGGAGAAAAAGAATGAATTTTGTTAACTATTAAAAAAGAATGCCTAATTTCTAAATTCTGAAAAAAATGAAACTAATCCAATATAAAGATATGAGAATAGTGTGAAAGGGAATTCTTTATTCTCTTTGTCTATTTTGAGTTAACATTTGGTTAACACTAACTTTACCCCTACTTAGTACCTCACCAGACTGCGAAGTGTGAATCAGACTTTCTTTTAGTACCCTTACTTAAGTGCCTCACCAGACACTAAGTAAGAGTGTTCCCAAGTCATTTGCTAAAGTGGGTAACAATTCAGAATCTGTGAAATTTTTTGATAAGAGTTTATACCTCCAGAGGATGAGAATTGGATCTTGTAAGACACTTAAAATTCCATATCTTCACTCTTAGACTTTGAGTGGCTCATTGTATCAGATATGGAACCATGGCTGGGACACCTTAGTTCAGACCCTTATCATTTTTTCCTATCAGTGGGGGCTAGGTGGACCCCTTGATTGAACACTGGGACTGTCATGATAATCTAAGTTCATATTCATTTTCAAACACTTTTAGTTAAGTGACTCCAGGTAAATTATTCAACCTTTATTTGTCTCAGTTTCTTCAACTATAAATTAAGGATAATAATAAGACCTACTTTCTAGGGTTGTTGTGAGAATTAATTGAGGTAATATTACTAAGGTGCTTAGCATAATGTCTGGTGTATAATATATATCTTTGTCTTTCTTTCCCCCTTTCCTCCCTCTCTAGAATACTATAATAGCCTTCTAATTGGTATCTCTACTTCTCGTCTTTCCTTTCACCAATCATATTCCACACAACTGGCAAAATATCATAAACGGACAGGTCTTACTATGTTATTCTAGTCCTTAAGAACCATTGGTAGCTCTCCTTTGCCCATGGAAGATTCTTTATTCTCTCATCTGGAAGTGGACAGCATGTTCCATCTTGAGTGCTTTGGAATTGCAGTTGGGTACTGAGTTATAAAGTCTTTCAAAGTCGATTATCTTTACAATATTGCTATTATTGTGTAAATTGTTTTTTTGGTTCTGTTTACTTCACATGGTATCTATTCATATTTGTGACTTTTTCATTCTCAGTTCCTTCCTCCTTGACTGAAATCAATAAAATCTGAGGTCAAATCTGGCCTCAGATACACTTATGAGTTGTGGGACCCAGAGCAAGTTACTTAACTTCTTTCTGCCTCAGTGTCCTCAATTGTAAAATGGGGGATGCGGGGGGAAGAATGCCTACCAGTCTCAAAGGGTTATTGTGAGAATCAAATGAGATAATTGTGAAGTATGTTACAAATTGAAAGTACCCTATAAATGCCAACTATTATTATTTCTAAATGTTATTTCTATCTTTACAATATCTGTCCTTTGGGGCATTCGACATGTTTTCCTGAAGTTTTAAACTGCATGAAGACTTTTGGATTACCTTGAATTTGTCCCCATCTCTCTATTCACTCAGCCACCACTCTAGTGCAGGCTCTCATCACCTCTCTCCTGGATTAGGACAATAGCCTTTTAGTGTCTTCTCATTCCAATACATTCTCCACTCATACACTGGGATGATTTTTCTAAAGGGAATATCTGACAGTGTCACACCATCCATCCCCACCTCTCTTCAATGGGCTATCTTTTTTTCCTCCAGCTTTTGAATCAAACATTAAACCTTCTTTTTGAGCCTTAAAGCTCTTAACCTTGTTCTTTCCCATTTTTCCAGGTCTTTCCACATACAATATGATGCAGCTGAATACACTGACCTACTTGTAGTTCCTTGAACATGATTCTCCTCCGTTTCCCATCTCCATGACTTTGTATGGTCTGATCTTTATGTCTGAAATGCTCTTTTCTTTCACTAACAGCCCTTAACTTCTTCCCTAGGTTCCTTCAGAATTCAGAGCAAGTTGCCCCTTCTGCGTGAAGCCTTTTCCCAATTCCTCAAATTGCTAATGCCTTCTCTTTCTGAATATATTTAGCTGTTCTGTAGATCTCTTGTATAAATCTAATTATTTACATGTTGTCTTGCACATTAGAATGTAAATTCTACGAGGACACAGTCTGTTTCCACCTGTCTTCGTTTCCCTAGATTTATAGCACAGTGCTGGGAATATAGTAAACACTCAATAAATGCTGTTTCCTAGACTCAACACTCTGTCTTCGACATCTCTGTGACTGTTCAAACCATTCCTGTGCCAGGAATTTATTTCCTCCTCAAGTCTACATCCTTAATTTTCTTCAAGACTCAGCTCAGGTTCTTCTTCCTGGAGCCTTTCCAAGCACTGAGATTTTGGCATTTATCTGCCAGGCAAGTTAAGACCCGTTTCGGTGGCTAGATTTTAGCTGATGTGGCTGAGGGGAACAGAGATGAGTGCACTCACCCTCCAGAGAGTGGAAGCATAGAAGGATATAATTTTGGGAAACAAAACCAATGGAGTGCCTGTGCTTATTTTAATTCCTTGTTATTTACCATGTTGTCCATTTTAAATAAAAGTCCAATTGCTATACTATGATGACAGCTACAAAATTATGCTTAAGCCCAAAATACCCTATGGGGAATTAGAAGCTTTTGTGCAAAGTTTTTGAGATAATGCTGGTTTATAACCCCAAGCAGCTTCTATAAACCTAATTGAGGTAGTGGTACACCACAAGCCATGAACTTAAAGTCTAATACAATGCTTAGTATGTAATAGTTACCTAATAATAATAATAATGACAACTACTACTATTTATATATTGCTTTAAGGTTTGCAAAGCTCTTTGCAATCTTTTCTCATTTTTTTTTTCAATAGCCCTGGGAGACAGATATTATAATTAGGTTCTTTAAGCCCTTGTTTCCCCTTTTGTTAGATGGGGATAAGTGACTTGCCCAGCTCACACAGCTATAGGTGTATGAGGTGGATAGAATTGGAATTAGAGTCTCTTTGACTCTAGGTTTAGTGCTCTACCCATGAGTCACCAGGTGAAGCAGTGGACAGACTGTTTATATTACTACACTTCATTTGTTCTGTGGAAATGAAGGATGAAAACAGAGCTCTGGACTTAGAACCAGGAAGACTTGGATTCAAACCCTACCTTAACTAGCTGCGGGGTCCAGTTAACTTTTCTGGGGCCCAGTTTTCTCATATGTAAAATGAAAGTGATGGATTTGATGACTTCTAAGGTTTTTCTCCTAAAATCTATTCTTTATTCAATGAAATATATACTGAGAAGAATAAATAGACTGACTCCGTAGCCAGTTCCAGATTAGGTGTTTACTGTAGAAGTCTGCTCAAGTTCAGAAGAACAAATAGTGCTTCTGAAACCTTAATGCTTTACTGAAGAATCACTAAATATGCCAAATATTTGCAATCTATTCATGGTATTTATGCCAAGGGACCTAAACTTGCAGGCAAATATCTTATATCAGTAAAGAAATGGCTCTCTCATGTTACCACTCATATTGGAGCTTTCTGAAGCTGATTTATTTATTTTTTTTATCTCCTATTTTAATACTGCACCTCTAAGTACCTATTCATGCAGTTATATTTGATAAGAGTAAAATTGGAGCCTTCACCAACCAATCAAACTCCTTGTTTCCTAATGGCAAAGGGGAGAGCCTTTATTTCCATTTCATTAAAACGCTGACTGCTACTTCACTCCCATACAGAAAGAAAATAAATTTCCTTGGAATTAGTTGGCAGTTTTTAAGACTCTTATGCAAATTGGTAGCAGGGCTCAAGTCATTATAAAAGAAGCCTATAACTCTGGAAAATATGAAAAACCAGAGGACTTTGACTTATACGCACATATGTTGCCGCATTTAGAGGCAGAACATGAGTCTATAGCTTTGTTAGCAAAAATGAAATTTTTTCGAGGAAGGTGCGGGCAGTCAAATGAAATCAGCATCATAGAAAAGGAAATTTAAATATGTGGAAAGGTTAAAGAAATGTGTTGGGTCTCAGAGAAAAGACTGGAACAAAAGGTGGAATACTAGGTAATAATCAGAAAATGAAGTCTGAAGAATAGAAGAGTGACATGAAGTAGGAAACAGTATACCTACAATAAGCCCACTATTTTCATGGCTGCCATTTTTTCTGAGAGAGGAGAAGCACATTTTACCATCACATTCAAATCTTTCATAAAAACTTCTTGTCTTTGGGGAAGCCATTATGACTTTCTCACTCTTATCTCTCCCTCTTGGTGTATTTATGTCATTTGTTTGTCATGTGGTAAATGATATGTTTGAAATCAACAGTTTAAATCCTCTTCTCAAACGTTTTTTGAATATATTATTTCGGGAAAAGTTTGTGTGTGTGTGTGTGTGTGTGTGTGTGTGTGTGTGTGTGTGTGTAAACCCAAACAACAGCACTATTTTGCTGATGCTGGAATTCCTGACTCATTTTTCATTCTTTTCAATTACAGAATCTAATTAAACAATAATCCTTGCACTTTGGGGGTAGGAGTTAAATATCTGTCATTGTAAGCAAGGCCACATAATGGATGTTGAGGTTAATTATTATACTATTGATCCTACCAATAAATGGTGGATATTGTGATTAGATTCCTGTGAATTAAGTGTGTATTCATATTTTCTGGAAGGTGTGAAGCTATGCTGGAAATATATTCTAAAAATTACAGATTTTCCATATTATGGTCCACACTTGGCATAAACTATTGAAATGAAGGAGTTCTCTAAAGTTCAATACCTTTTGCTTCAACCTCTATTCACTAGAAGAGGGAGCAGAGTCCGTAGGTCTTTTTGTTGTTGTTGTTAAACCCTTACCTTCTGTCTTGGAATCAATACTGTGTATTGGCTCCAAGGCAGAAGAGTGGTGAGGGCTAGGCAATGGGGGTCAAGTGACTTGCCCAGGGTCACACAGCTGGGAAGTATCTGAGGCAAGATTTGAACCTAGGACCTTCTATCTCTAGGCCTAGCTCTCAATCCACTGAGCTACCCAACTACCCCCCATAGGTCTTAGTTGTTGAATTTGGATTTTATTGTATTACGCAATGGAAAGAACAGTCAACCAAGCATCTGAAAATCTGTAATTTAAGAGCTAGCACTGTCACTAACTCAGTCTGTGACCTTTAGGAAGTCTCTTCAACTCCATGGATTTCACTAGCCTGTAATAGTTAAATGATAGGGCTGGGATACATCATTTCCAATTTTCAAAATCTTTGAATTTGCGATTTGGGAATCTAAGCAGTGGGGAATACTGGATAAGGCCCAGAAAGTCCATGCAAGTCCACTTAGCCATAAGTGACCCAAGAAAGCTCCATATCACTAAAGCTCAGAATGAGAGGGAAATTCAGAGGTCTACATTGTTCTGATCTATATATGAAGAAGAACCTCCTTTCTGATATTCCTAGTTAGTGGTCACCCAGTTTTTGCTTGAAGACCTCCAGAGAGAGGGAAACCCCATCTTGAAAGGCAATCTATTCTACTTTTGAATGGTACTATTCCTTAGGAAGTTTTTCCTTACATTAAGTCAAAATTTGCTTTTTTAACCCATCGCCTCTAGTTCTACCCTCCAGGGCTAAACAGAACAAATTTAATTGCTGTTTCATGTGATGATACTTCAGATACTTGAGGACAGCTGTCACGCTTCCCTGAAGTCCTCTCTTTTCAAGGCTAAACATAGCCAGGTCCTTCGCTCATTCTCTAATGGTTTGAATTTTGAGGCCTTTCACTCTCCTGGTTGCCCTCCAGTCTACTCTTCCCAGCTTCACGCTGCCCTTCCTAAGATCCTAGAATTAAACATAATTCTGATTCCTAGAGCTAAGCATAATTGGCTGGCTGGAGTCTGACTAGGACCGAATGCCCTGGGACCCTCACACGCTCATAGCCTTGGGCCCTTGAGCTCTTTTAAAGGAGTCTAATATTGCATTAGTCCTCTCCTCACCTCTGCCTCTTAGAATGCCTAGACTGTTGCAAAGCATGTCTCAACTGCCTCTTTTTACAAGAGGTTTGTGCTGATGCCTGCCAGTTGTTTTATCTCCCTTTTGACATTTAACTTAAAAAAAAACCAAAACAACCAACAAAACACCAAACTTTCTATAATTTTGTATATATATAGTGCATTTCCTTAGGGCAGAGACTTTTCTTTTGGAGTTTGTATCCTCGGCACTTAATGTGTATGGTGCTTTGCATGTAGTAGACGATAAATGTTTCTCAAATTGAACGTAATTGGATTTGCTTTCTCAGCTGCTGTATTGTATTTTTGTTAATCAGTTGTGTCTGAAGTCTCTTTGTGACTTCATTTGAGGTTTTCCTTGCTAAACTGCTGGAGTGGTTTCACATTTCCTTCTCGGGTTCATTTTACAGATGAGGAAACTAAGGCAGAGTTAAGTGATTTGCCCAGGGTCACACAGCTAGCATCTGAGGCCAAATTCGAACTTAGAAATCTTTTTTACTCCAGGCATGACATTCTATCCACTACGCTCTTATATTATACACAGGATTATATGCTGTATTATATGCATTGACTCAATTCGAGCTTGGAAGTCCACTGAAACCCCTAAATCTTTTTTTAGACAAAGTATTTTTAAACTATCCATCCCTCATGGTTATTTATACTCTGTCATGTATTTTCTTGGTCCCACCTTGTACTCATAAAGTTTTTTTTTAACCCAAGTGTGTTATTTTATATTTGTTACTACTTAATTTCACTTCATAAGCTAGGCAGGAGTATGCTGGTAAATGTTTAACGACCAGCTCTCTAGAAAAAATGTAGATGACTCATTTTTAAATTTAATTTGCACTATCAACATTTTCCAGACCACTTAAAGTCTATACAATCAACCAGAATGATAAATCAAGTCCTAATTTGTCACATTTATTGATTCTAAGTAGTAAATGCTCCCCCTGGGAATGTAACACTCAGTTTTTAAAACCTGGTATGAGCCAATTCTAGTATATCCCTGGATGGTGAGTTGTCTAATATGGTAAATACTAAAATGGAAGACCTTCTGAGATAGGAATGAATTCTTCTTGAGAGCAATTGCCCTTTTATACCTATTGTTCTATCCTGGGATCTGTGGGATTAATGAATAGGAGAAGGAATAGAGGACTTTTAGATCATAGGAACATAAATTTAAATCCAGACAGTATCTCGGAAACCACCAATTTTAATTCCCTTGTTTTATATGTAAAGCAATTGAGGAAAAGAAATATTGTATGGATTGTACACAGTCATAAGGAGTATATGTCAAGAAATAGGAGTTGAAGGTGAGTTTCTTGACTCCAGAACCAGTGTTCATCCCACTATATTTTGCTTTCTGCTACAAGCTCAAGGAGTAGAGAATTTTAGGAGCCCATAACCTGAACACAAAAGAAAACTGCAGACTTTAACTGAAATAAGGGAGAAGCAGAGCAGGAAACTTAAGAGGATAAGACTGAATGGTCTTCACTCTCAGCTGCCATAGAGGTACTTTTATTGGGGTTACAACAGTATAGAGGAAAGGGGAGAGCCAAGTGGTCTGATACATTAACATTAGGAGGTAATCATCTCGAGACACAAACTGTTGGATTCTAAGACAATACCCAGATCAGGAGTTCAATATGGCCTAAGGCATCTAAAGTTGATTGATATATATGTTAATTGATTGTTTTAGGTAAAATAAGGAAACTGACATAACTGACCAGTCTTCAGGAATATAGCCTTAGGGAAGGGCTAGGAATTTGGCTAGGTCCAGGTTCAATTTAACTCAAAGTTATAGAAATCAATCATGAGCAGTACAAGAGTCAGTTTTTGAGCTCTCTTAAAATAATATCCAGATTAATGTATACCTGGATTGCTACACTTAGTGGTATAGGGGATTTCAGATAGTCAAGGAATGATTGTTAGGGCCAACGGTCAGAAGTATCTCAGGGTTTGGGAAGGCCAATAGGATAAATCTAACAGGTTACCCAAAATGATAAAAAACCAGGGTTTATTCAAGGTAAGGGAAGGAAGGGAAGAAAATTGGGATAATCTAATTAAAGACTATAAAGAAACTTCCCACCAAATCCAGTTGTTATCTTCTTACAGTTGTTATCTGCTCTATCAATAATCTCTCTACCTAAAAGTCCCAGTTCCTCCAATACATACACCTCACTAACCAAATTTCTCCCCTTAGATGGTGACTAGAGTTGGAAAGGTTGGAGGGTAAGCAGGAACAAGGGCTCAAAGAGGAAGGATCTCAATGACAGATGGCTTTAGATGTATCTAGCAGCTCTTTAGGAATATCTGTCAATCAGAAGCAACCGGACACACACAGGAACACAGGAACTCAGTTGTATCAGAATGGGGAGAAATGGTCAAACTAACTCAGTCCACCCAAGGAGTTCAGATACTCTCTCAACCTCCAGATTTCAACTGCTCTCAGAAGAAGCTTGTAATGTAGGGTTGCTGCAAGAATCTCTTGCATTTGCAAAATCACCTGAAGCAATCCTGGCAGTTAAGGAAACAGAATGTTGACCCAGCCTGGCCCTGAATTAGTTTACTTTGGCAGGCAGGGACTCTCTTAAACCAAGGCATTACTCTCATTTGTTAACCTGCTAGACCACTCTACATCAGGGCAGTAGAATTTATCCCTAGCTGAGGGGCTGGTTCCCTCAGCCTGACCTCTACCTTCTGAGACCCTCTCCCAGCACTGGCCTTCACCCTTAGTTCACTTCCTGTTGGCTTTCAGTTTCCATCAGGAGCAGAGGGGCATCTCACTCCTTACCTCCAGGAGCTTAGAGACAACTGGGAGACTGGCTTGAAACATTTCAGCTCAGGCTCACACAACCCTGGCTGATCCAAGCCAACCTATACTGAAGTTATAGTCTCCCTGCCTAGAAGACTCAGCTGGTACTACCCTGCCCTCTAATATAAGCCTTCTATTTAGCCCCATTTATTTACTTATTACAAGCTCATACTGTCACTCCCTTAGAATTCTGGAATCTTTCTGCTTCCCTGTGGGAAGCCAATAAGAGAAACCATCTCAAATAGATAAAAATATGAGACTCCTCTTTTGAACCCTTTTGTGATCCACACCCTTTCTTGTTGAAAAGTATTGTGGCCTTATTGGAAAGCTTTAAGCTCTTAACAAACCAGAAGTCAAGAGGTTAACATTCTCCCCTTTGGTCAGGAATGCAGCTGCTGGGTCTCAAAAAGTCGTTTTAGACATTCAAGGCTGGAAAATTTAGGGATTTCCCAACCCAGCAAAATATTACCAGACTTAACTGATGATGAGGCAGCTACAATCCAACCTCGTACTCTTACCTTCACCTTGAAGTTTCTGAGGTTTCTGTGTGTTGTCTAAACTAATTGCAATGTCTGTAAAGCTGTAAAACTCTTTCTGTGCTTGTGGGTGAAAGGGAGTTTGAATTTTCATATATAATAAACTTGTGACTCAATGGCACTTCGGAGAAGCAGCTATGAATTAACAGCCAAGATCATCTCCAGAGTCCCATTACTTTCTTATCAACTAAGCTGTCCTTATCAGAGATGATAAATAGATCTCAACACTTCTCCACCTTTCTAGCTCCTGCTCCTGCTCATTTCCTTATTTCCTTATAACACAGCTAATAAGTGTTTGATTTAGGTCCTCCTGACTCTAGTCCCAGTGCTCTATCCACTGTGCCTCCTAGTTGCCCCTAGGCTCAGATACCTGAGCTAGAGAATGAGAATTATAAGTGGTACTTAGATAATGTCTTAGGTCCTTTTCATTATTGTTAGTCAATGAACATTTCTTACTTAGCATGTGTCAGGCACTTACAAAGATGATACAAAGAAAAGCAAAAAAACCCAGTCCCTACCTTGAAATTGTATAATCAATAGGTCCCTTGGAGTAGACCATATTGTTTCTCCTATTTATCAAGGAACAAGATTATTCAATATTCAATTCCATTCAACAAACATTTTTTTAAACATTTGCTATGTCCAGGGCACTGAGACAGTCAACAGGGATAGAAATTCAAAAAACAAAATAATTTCTGACATCTGGGAGCTTATTTCTACTAGGGGATGTGACATGTATGCTAGTGAATATGCTACAAGGTAAGCTTAGAATGAAGTGGCTGATAACTACCAGGAAAATGAGAGAAGAGCACAGTGACGATGTAACCCCTGAACTTAGCTTGGAAATTAGTGGGCCAATAAGCATTTGTTAAGCTCCCACTATGTGCCAAGTGGGAAAACTAGGTGGGTACATAATGCATAAAGTGCTAGGCTGGGAGTCAGCAAGACTAATCTTTCCAAGTTCAAATCTGACCTTGGATTCTTACTAACTGTGCAATCCTGGGCAAGTCATTTAATAACCCTGTTGCCCTCAGTTTCTTCATCTGTAAAATGAGCTGGAGAAGAAAATGGCAAATCACTCCGGTATCTTTGCCAAAGAAACTCCAAATGGGATCTTAAAGAGTCAGACATGACTAAAAAAAATAAGTGAACAATTGTATGTGCCAAGTGTTAATAGGAAGAAAAGGAAAAACCAATCTCTGATGTCAGGGTTTGTATCAGTGGGGGAGCTAACATGTAAAAAACAGGTACATATAATATATGTGCACATATATACACATACATATACCTATATGCATATAGACATATGTGTACCTTGTTTGCATAATATGTGCACACATGAATGCACATATATACTTAGGTGTGTATGGAAGATAACTGGAGTGGGAAGTGGATTGGGTAAGACCTTTTGTAGAAAAAGGAAATTAAAATAAGCCTCAAAGGAATCTTGAAGGAGAGGCAGAGCTGATAGGACAGAACATTTCATGCGCGTGGGACAATTGGAGCAAAGACACAGTGAAAGACTATTGTGAGGGGGCAGCTGGGTAGAGTGAGAGTCAGGCCTAGAGATGGGAGGTCCTACATTCGAATCCAGCCTTAGACACTTCCCAGCTGTGTGACCCTGGGAAGTCACTTGACCCCCATTGCCCACCCTCACCACTCTTCCACCTATGAGACAATACACAGAAGTTAAGGGTTAAAAAAAAAAAAAGGACTAGAGGAATAGCAGAGTAGTAAGTTGTAGACTACATGGAAGGGAGTAAAGTGTGAGAAGCCTGGAAAGATAGAATAGAACAGATAATGAAAACTTTAAATACCACACAAGAATCTATATTTGCTCTTGAAAGTAATAGGGAGCCCTGGAATTTATGGAGTAGAGGGTGATGTGGTTAGACCTATACTTTAGAAAAATCACACTGGCAGTTCAGTGGAGGATGAATGTGGATGGGGCTCAAATGGATGTTAATTGGAGATTGGATTTGAGGCATAAAGATCAATTAGAAGGCTAATGGAGTGGTCTAGGCAAAAAGTGATGAGGATTTGAACTAAGGTGGTGTCTGGGATAGAAAGAGGGTGACATATATGAAAGATGTTGTGAAGATATAAGTGACAAGATTTGTCAATTGATTGAGTGTATGGGATGAGTGAGGAGTTGAGGATGATCCCAATGTTGCATGCCTGAGTGACTTGGAAGATAGTAGTGCTCTGTAGAATAATAGAATAGTAATGGAAGAGGGGCAGGCTTAGGAGGAAAGATAATGAGTACGGTTTTGGACATACTAAGTTTGAGATCCATATGGACATCAACTTTTAGATGTCCAAGAGGCACTTGGAGATGCTTGACTCCAATTCAGCAGAGAGACTAGGAATGAATGTATAGATCAGGAAATCATTATGTAGAGATAATAATTGAACTGTGGGAGTGAGAATACTGTAATGTAATAAGAGGCCTGGGACAGAACCTCAGGGATATTCGTGGTTAGTAGATCTGGTTAGTGATCTGAGTGGAAAAAAAGAGACTGAGAAGGGATAGCTGGAAAGATAGGAGGAGAAGTAGGTTTACAAAAAGCACGGTAAGCAGAAAGCCAGCCTATTTATCCAAGGTGTAGTGAAGGAGGAGATAGTAGAGTAGTGGAAGAAAATGTCTTGATTTGAGATGAAGAAGGATAAGTGGGGACTTTTGATATGTGATTTCAATTTTTTTTTTTTTGGTGAAATATGAGGTGAGGTCCTCAGATGACAGAGTGAGGGAATGGGATGCTGTGGGAGGCAGGAGGAGAGATGAAGAGATTTGGAACAGCTGCTATGGAGAGTGAGCTAGTGAATCAATTAGGCAGAAATAGAATTTATGTATTGCTGAACAGAGCTGGAGGAAAACATAAAAATCATCCAGAATAGACCCCCTATAAACCTATGTAATCTAAACTCAAGGAGACCCCTTGAACAGCAAGCAGGAGCAAGAAGTTTCCGATTCTATTTTAGAAAGGCAGAGCAGTTTCTTAATTGTAGTGTAGAAGGTCCTGTGGGGTGGTGGTCAGGAGATGGAAGATGTCTTGTTTGCAGGCAAAACTGTTCCAGAAACAGTTCTGGGGCCAGACCTCACTGGAGTGAGAACTGTTATCCCTTCCCCCACTTTCCCCACTAAAGCTTAGGATTGTGTTGGCAAACGTATGGAATGCATGCCACAGGGGGCTTCTCTCTTCCTCCTCTCCACACACACCTGAGGATCTTTCTTACATGACCTACTCCTGCGCCCAGCATGCCAATGAGAGCGCTTCCTCTCTCTCTTGTCTGGGATAAGGCAGGGGGCTCACATGCCCATGAGAGTTGCAGTTTGGGCACTCAGTCTCTAAAAGGTTCACTATCACTAGAGAAGTCCTAGAATGTGGACAGGGGCACTGTGAGTCTTTCTCTATTCCCCCAGCATTCAATCCATTTTTGAATATATTTTATTTATTTTTTTAAACCCTTAACTTCTGTGTATTGGCTTATAGGTGGAAGAGTGGTAAGGGTGGGCAATGGGGGTCAAGTGACTTGCTCAGGGTCACACAGCTGGGAAGTATCTGAGGCCAGATTTGAACCTAGGACCTCCCGTCTCTAGGCATGGCTCTCAATCCACTGAGCTACCCAGCTGCCCCCTCAATCCATTTTTAAAGGGGTGCTTGACTCAGTATTAGATAGGAAGAAGCTGGCTAAGGGATAGAGGGAAACTTGGGTTAGGGATATGGCAGAAGAACCTGTCAGCGGTGCTTCTTCCCACCTTTATAGCTTCTCATTGGAGGTAGCCCTTGAAGTAGGAAAAAGATTCTAAGGCAGAGCTGAAAAATGCATTCTGGTCTTGGTTGGACAGATTATGTCAATGTATAGAAGCAAGAAATTAAATGTCAATGTAGGGAAACAGCTGTTCTTCAATGTGACTCAACCAGACTTTGAGAAGGAGGCCATCTAGTTCAACCTTCTTATTTTATTGGTGTGGAAATTAAGGGCCAGAGTAGTGAAGTGAGGTGACCAAGGTTGTAGTATGGTTGCAGAGAGATGTCCTGCATCCCAGTTGGTAATGAAGGATAGAGTTCAGGAGAAAGATTATGTACAATTTCTAATTTAAAAAAAACCAACCAATTAGTTCTACTTTCACTAATGTCAACTCTGTGCAATATTAGTATTCAGAAGCAAATATATGTGCACAAAATGCATGATTATCTCAGAGAATGAATGGAGTCCTTCAGACCATGGTCCCTATGGGTAATAAGATAGTGAGAAACAGTACCAGCACATGAGTAAAAAGCCTCACTCTCAAAGGCCCCAAGCCACTATTCTTTAAATAAGTATTTATCTGTTGCCTTGGGCAACCAAGCAGTTCCATGGTTGGAAAAAATACAATACGTGCTTTTGAAAAGTAAACTGAATGACTGCCACTCTACACAATTGTGATTAGGCAATGATGGAACATGCAATTCTTTGAGATTTTCTTTCTCTCCACAGATAGAAGTTCCAAGATATCTGTTCCAGAAGTTTTGACTGTCAAATAATTTAGGTGTTGCTCATAGATGGTCCCAGGCTACTTACTGTTAGATGGTCACAGGCTACTTCCTGGCACATTGGGTTTGGAATGAGCAATTTCCAAGAGGGCTCAACCCTGGAGGAGGGAAAATTGCTAGGGAACTTTCTTTGATATTTTAGAAAAATGACAATATTAAAACCAGCTAGGATTTATCCAGCCTATCAATACTTTGAGCTCTGCTAGTTGCTTCAGGGGAATACAAAATTAAGATTATATATTCATTTTTGGAATGGGTTGGGCTGGATAGCTACTGAAGTTTCTTTCAACTCTAAAATTCAGTGACTCCGTATGAGACATAGTCCCTGGGACTCTTGAAATCTCAGAATTGATTAGTGGAAAGAAGGATTCTGAGAAGAACAAGTGAATTATAATTGTAGACAAATACTAGAAACAGGGAATGATGGTAAGAAAATACTAAAATAACTAATTCATTCCTTCAACAAGCTTTTATTAAGTCCCTAGTAGCCCAGTGCCATGGAAAGAATGCTGGATTTGGAGTATGAAGAACTGGTTCCTATTCTGATTGTGTCTCTGCCAACCTTTCTGATTCTAGCAAGTCATACAACCTGCCTAGACCTCAATTTTATCATCTGTAAAATGAAAATGTTGGACTAGTTGACTTTCTTCCTGTTTTAAATATATGATCTTACGACCTTGTTGTTCATTGATGGTAATATCAATAAAAACAGAACAATTCATTCACTCAAGGAACTCAAATTCAAGCAATAGTGGTGGAGAACAACACTGATAAAATCACAGGTTCTTCACCTATTGACAAACGATAAGAGTAGAGTCTTCTATGTAAGTTGGACTTAAGAATAGCTAATGACATGCTATCATTTGAGCTTCATAACAACTCTGTGGGAATGATACAATAATTATTATTCACTACATTTTATAGACCAGAATATTAAGTAAGTTTCAGGGAATTTATTTATTTTTATTTTTCATAGGGTTGTTATTTATTTAATTAAATTTTAGATTTTATTTTAAGTTTTTTCCATGGTTACATGATTCTTGTTGTCTCTTTTCCTCTTTCTTCCCCCATCCCAGAGTTGATAAGCAATTTCACTGGGTTATATATGTATTGTCACTCAAATCCTATTTCTATATTATTCATTTTTGTAGCAGAGTAATCTTTCAAAACCAAAACTTCAAATCATATACCCTTATAAACAAGTGACAAATCGTATGTTTTTGTCTAGATTTCTACTCCTATTGTTCTTTCTCTAGATATGGATAGCATTCCTTCTCATAAGTCCCTCAGAATTGTCCTGGATCATTGCATTGCTCTTAGTTGCAGAGTCACTTACATTTGATTGTCCCACAGTGTTTCTGTTACTGTGTACAATGTTCTCCTGGTTCTGCTTATTTCACTCCACATCAGTTCATGGAGGTCTTTTGGGTTCTTATAGAAATCAAGTAGTTCATCATTTCTTATAGCACAATAGTATTCCATCACTATCATATACCACAATTTATTCATCAATTTCCCAATCAAGAGACACCCACTCATTTTCCAATTTTTTGCCACCACAAAAAGCACAGCTACAAATATTTTTGTACAAATAGAACCTTTCCCATAAAAAACCTCTTTGGGATGCAGACCCACTAGTGATATTGCTGGATCAAAGGACATACATTGTTTCAAAGCCCTTTAAGCATAATTCCAAATTGCCTTCCAGAATGGTTGGATCAATTCACAGTTCCACCAGCAGTGTATTAGTGTCCCAATTTTGCCACATCCCCTCCAATATTTGTCATATTTGGCCACTCAAGTTCAGGGAATTTAAATGACTTGCCTATAGTTTTGAAACTAATAACTACCAGAGATGAGATTGGAACCAAGATTTTCCTGATTTCAAGTTTAGTCCATTATGTATGACACCAGATGGGCTTCTAAGTGTTACCTCTCTACCTGATTCAAACCAGTCTCAAGATTTAACTAGAGGCTTTCTCCCAATGTGGTAGCTCTTCTGTTTGCAGTCTCCCCTTAACAAGAAAAATCTGGAATAAGAAGAAAGCAGTCAGACTCTGGCATTTCCTTACCCAATCAATTTTACAATAATGTCATTATATATAACAGTTCCTAATATCAGACTGAGATAAAGTTATAATATAGCATACTTTGGCCAATACCTGAATTGGCTAATACTCTCTCTGAATTCCTCATTCCAAAGTACAGTTTAGTAGTTAGAATAACCAGTTGTGGGCAACTGGACTTTGACCTACATCCATGATAGTGGAGTGAGAAGTAGGGCGTTACCCTTGAGAATATATACTTCCTCTTCATAAGGATATTATTCCTTCTCTATGGTTGGTATTGTCTCTACAACTCACCATTCTTGGCCTTCTGTATTGTGCAGAACAATCCCTTTTGGGCCATTACTTCTCAATGTAGTATCCCTTTCTTGTGGTCCTTCTTTATCCTTACTCAAAGAGTCTGCTCTCTGGGGAACAAATCATCTCCTTTCTTGGTGCTATTACAATTATGAGTGAAATATCTTTTAATCTATTTAAACTGCCTTACCTGTAATCCTTCATTCTCTACCTCAACTTAATTTTTCACTGGAACAAGAGACTCTGTAGTTAAAGCTCTGCCAGCCATTCCTGATTCAGAACAAAATGGCTCTTCTTTTCATTTCTGAAGGATACTGCTTCTTGCTACTGAAATAGAACTATTTCTTGTTCCTTATTGCAGGGACTTACACACACACACACACACACACACACACACACACACACACACACATCCTCCTACAGAAAGACAGACATTGTACAGGCTGCTGCTCTATGGATAATTAAAGAATCCACTAAAGTAGGGCTGTTAAGAATCATAAGGAAATGTTGAGCACCTACCCACAGTTTAATGATAAGGGCAATTTCCTCAACATTAGCCTATTAGTAGCTGACCCCATTTGCAACAAAGAGGCCTTATCAAGTTAATTCTCCATCTAACTGCTTCTGATACATATAGGAAAAGAGAAAAGGAAAACAAACCTGAGGGACTTTTGGTTTGTTTTTAGGGTTTAAATAGAGTCTACAGGTTCATGGCTTCCAAATGTCGGGTTTGAACCCACTTCTGCCAGCTCAGTCACTGTCCCATTGGTTACCCTGCTTCTCCAGAGTCTTGAAGGAAGGTCAGGGAGAGGGAAGATTTTGGTCCTGGAACTCCATGTTTCAGACTAGGCTCACTAGAGCTCAGTATATTTTTATTGTTCTCTTCTTCCAGGACCAGAGTTTGGGGCCTTTTTTGGTATAATGGATCCCTTTGGCAATCTGGTGAAGTATATTTGACACCTCAGAATAATACTTTCAAATGCTTATCATAAAATTTATAGGATTACAAAGGAAATCAATTGTATAGAAATATAGTTATCAAAATATTTTAAGCAAGTAAAATAGATAGGATTATAATGGAAACCAGTTACATTGAAAATTATAATAGTTATCAAAAATTTGAAAAAAGTTCATGAGCCTCAAATTAAAAATTTCTTTTTTAGGTATATGGAATGTATCTTCCCCAGTGTGGACAAGGTGGAAAAAACATTGTGGATTCTAAACTTATTCAACAGCTATCATTGCTAACCTACCTTTAAATTAGAAATTAGGAGACGCCTAAGGAGGAAAGTGTTAGTTTTTCTTTCTAAGGGTTTTCAGGATGTTGCTTTTATGGAAACTTTGTATATTTCTTGATGCTTTCTTTTTGGTGGGATGAAAAGAAGTCTCGTCATCTTGACTATGTTAAAGGATGAGGACTCTGTTATATTTCTGAGGACAAAGCACATTTAGACAGCACAATTAATAGTATGTTAAAAATAGCATATTTAGGTTGATTAATTGAATCATGGCCACTGAAGAGTCATCTAGCCTTTAATTCAGGTCTATAAAAGGAAGAAGATATTCATAACAGAAGATAAGAGAGAAAGTAGGTGGGGCTAATCTGGCAAAAGCAGATAGAAATACACACAGAGCATGTTTGGTTTCCTAGTAGGCGAAGCCTAAGCATCTGTACACATTGCCCTGAGAGAACCCATCAACTCTAGAAAAGGCAGTTTTTGAGATAGTGGTAGAATCTCTTGATCCTAGAGAGAAGAGAAGCAAACATATGACCCCAAAGCTGGAGGAGCAGCAAAGGACTGAACAACAATGTACTGGAAGAAACCAAGATCTTGCCCTCCATTTTTGTCAGTCGTGAAAACTATACAGGTCCTAGATGAAACAGAGCAACCTAAAGTGATAAATTCCCTTTGACATTACAAATCTGAAATATTATTTGAATCCTTTAGAGAGAGCAGAATTTGCTGGAGATGAGGTATGATCTCCCTAGAGAACTCAAGTACATTTCCTCTCCAGCGGTGTCTCAACATACAGTGTGAATCTGGATGACAGGATTTGTCCTTTAGGAGAAGATTGGACTGGACCACCCTGGAGATACAAAAGAAACTTGTCTTTGATTGAGTATGAGGTCCTTTTTTATGTTTTTGCTTTCTTTCTGTAGTGTAAAATAAAGCTTATTTTAATCTAATATTTATTGTTAACTTGAATGTTTCCATGAAAGCTGAGGACTCTTAATACTTATTTTCCTAGAGATTTAGGCATTCACTATACTGTGATGTTCCCAGGAGAAACCCTGGGTGGGAGCATGAGCTAAAGATATGATTCATGAGAAGGTCTGAAAATTGAAACTCATATAAATCAAGATTTGGGGGTGATGGAGCATGGTTTCACTAGATTGTTTGGTTCTCCATTCTCTGCAAATGCTTTTCCTAGCCTCTTGGGAAATGTCTTTCATGTTTGTTCCTCCTCAAGTTAGCTATGCTTGCCCTCTGATCCAACTACTAACTACCTTTCCCTTCTCTGCCTCATATGTATATTGATTATTTGTTCTCCATATTGTTTTCTATTGCTCTGACAGCCAGAAAAAAAGTCCCTCCTTAACTTCTGCACTCTTTTTTGCCAACTGCAATATCTGGGGTCCTTTTAATGATATACTATCAGGTCTCATACTTCGGTGGCATTCATATGTCGGAGTAGCCCAGCCCAGCCCAAAGTAGTACACCTCCTACATTTCCATAACATCATTTCATTCTCTGTAAAAATTCATTTAAAAAATTTCTAGCCCAAATATTAATTAGTCAGGAATGCAGTTAATTTATAACATTGAATAAGCTGCCTCTTTGCTGTGTTATGTCAATTAATTGTAGATTTGTGTGCACATGGGCATATCCTATACTCCTTATTCTCCTCTTGGACTTTCTCTATCTACAATGACCTAGAAATCTTTTCATTCTGGAAGCTCATTCTAACCCTGCTCTTCACATATTGGAAATCCCCTCTGGAACTACTGCTTCTCCCCCTGATTTGATAGTTCCTCTCAGAACCTCCGTTTTAAGGAGACTGCCCAGGCTACCCATGTGGCCTCCCCATCTCTACATTTCCAGCTTCTTTTTATGTGTTGTCTTTCTCCATTAGAATGTAAACTCTTTGAGGGAAGGGACTATTGTTCTTTCTGCTTGTGTTGTATTCCTGAAGCTTTCCACATTACTAGGCACAAAGAAACATTTCATAAGTGCTTATTGATTTGACTTGACTTGACTTACTATATTAAATAAGTTAAGCCTGAAATGGAATTTCCTGAATTTTGATGAATATTCAGTGGAAGATCGAATAGATATCCCATGTGCTTTAACCCCTGTGAATTTCCTACCCTGTTTGCTTGCCCTAAGATATCTTTTGCACATCGTGGAAATTATTAATTATTTCTTCTTTTTAGAGACTGGCTGCTACAGATATTCCAAATCCATTTTTTTAAAAGTGTAACTTTTAAAATACACACAGAATATATCTCTGGTGGCTCTTGGTCCTCCTTCTGAGTAGTGCCAGGTAGGAAACATGAGAATTGGAGATTTCCACGATACTGACTGAGGTCTAGTGGGGCTCATTGCCAGGGAAGTCAGGACCAGGCGAGGTGAGATTACCTGTAGTGGTTCCCTACAGACTGAGAGGTAAGGGCAGCAGGGTATGAGTAGTTGGAGGTTTATTACCAGGTTAGGAAGGGCAGAGTTGAAGAAGAGGGCCAGATTCAAGAAGTGAGTCAGAATATTGTAGACTCTACAGTCTGTAATAATGAAACAGCAGAATTCAAGGGAGAAGGCAGAGTCAACAGTCCGAGGCCATGTAAGGGTCAGCAAAAACCAGATGCCAAACAGACCAAGGAAGAGGACCCCTAGTTCAAGCAAAGAACTTATTACAATTTGTTATGCTCAGTGAACTGGCCATGCCTGTGGGAGTTTAAGCTAAATGTAGGAGGCTAGCTTGCCTCTGCCCTATTTGTATTGACAAACTGTAGCTATGGACAACTTCTGCTTTCCTCCACTATGCCCATGTTGGGAATGCCAGTATATAATATTAAGATGGGAGATGAAACCACGATTTTACTGGTGCAGGTAGCTCCTGGTGAATAAACTCTGATTATCAAGCTCCTTCTCTAACTTAAAAGTATCGTCCAGAAGATTGAAGTTAAGTGACTTATCTAGTGTTACACAGTCAATATATGTTAGATATGGAACAAGAACCCAACACTTCATGAGTGAAGGCAGTTTTCTATTCACTGTACCATATTGCCTCTCAGATGATAGTAAATATTTTAGAAGAAGTTAAATCATGAAGGTTCCTCTACAAAAGGTATCATGAGATAAAAGAGTGTTGAAGGTTTTTTCTGCTCCTGCTACCCAAAACCCCTCCACCCAGAGACACTCCTAAGGAAGATCATAGAAACTGTGTCCATCTATCTGCTCTTTTTGTACCTTTTGCTTTTTGCTCAGTACCTTTCCTTTCTCCTCCATTAGGTTCCTGGGTACCCAATAAACTTAAACGTGTTAACAACTCATGTTTATATAGCACTTAGTTGTTCATAGGATCATAGGTCTAGAGTTGGGGAAGGATCATGGATGCCATCTAGATCAACACAATAACTTTTATGGATGAGGAAACTAGAGGCTATTCAGGTTAAATAACTTGCTTATAGGCACATAGACATTAAGAATCAGAAGTAGGATTTGAACCCCAGTCGTCTAACCACTAAGGCTCTTTCCATTCCACCATTCTATTTCCTAGTACACTACTTTTCTGTGTGGCTACAAGTCATGAAATTTCTAAAAAATTAAAGTGAAGATCATCCAAAAGGAGAGAGAGAGAGAGAGAGAGAGAGAGAGAGAGAGAGAGAGAGAGAGAGAGAGAGAGAGAGAGAGAGAATGTCAGC